>NC_063178.1:47429065-47538606 GCF_023159225.1 Perognathus longimembris pacificus
AATGTCATTAGCAGCCCCTTAATGTTAGTTAAGGAAGGGACATATTGTTGAAGTTGTTCAAACAGTTCTTTTGCTGTTTCTGCCACTTCAAAGCCCAAAGGCGGAGCTTGTTCTAGTCCGGCTATTTGTCTATGGAGTTGAAAGAGATCTAAGGACAAGTTATTATGATGCCAAATACCATTTAGATGTGCTAAAACCTGTTCCCAAGGATAGCTCGACCCATTATACTTATGGGAGGTAACACAAATAAAGTCAAACACAGCATGACAGCGCACCCATTGCAAAGTTTGTAAGGCACGAATTTGTTCTCCCAGTGATAACACAGATTCATATAATGCTTCTAACTTTTGTTCTACCTTATCATCAATCCTGCCTTGAAAGTGCAGGGCTTGCGTGGTATTATGAGAAAGCTGATTGACATAGTGAGCTGTCTGCACATTTTGTGTTAAAGCCACAGTAGCCGCTGCAGCAGAGGCAGTTAAGGAAATAAAGGCTAAAATTCCTGCTATTAATAGCCCTACAAATCGTCTAGGGCGCATAAGTTCTTTTAAATGTTTTAACACTTGAATACCTGTTTCTTCATACCAAGCTTCAGATAAGTTTACAGGAAGCATAACAAATGGTGGTTGCTTAATAATAATTACAGAATCAGTAAGACCACTATACAGGCAATTTGTAAAATTACAGTTAGTGCAGGTGACATTGAAATACATGGCTCCTATAGAAATATTAAAAGGTCCATACATAATAGCATAAGGGGGTGTTACACAACTCATAATATTTTTTAAAGAAGTAGAAGTGGGCCAGGAAATATTGTTTAGGGCAGCCACTAACATCCAGACATGGCATTGAGGGCGTCCATTCATCCACCACAGACGTGGGTTGAACCTGTTGGTGAGATTAGCTCCAGACCAGTCCATCAGCTGAGAATTAGTTCCTGAAATATTGGTTATAAAAGGGTGACCATGTCTACACTTTACGGGGTGCAGTTCTCCCGTGGATTCTACAATTTGAGAGGAGTTGATGCAGAGAGGTATCATGAAGGACGAGGTAGAACTGGCATGTACAGGAAACCCAGTAGGCAATGAAGTCATTTGTATATTATTTACTTGACTATTATCAGGAATCCAAATTCTATAGTTTAAGGATTGCATTACAGTACAGCCTGGAATATAACTGTTGGAGTCAGTTGTAAAGCATAAAGGGGTTCCAATGGCAGAAGCTGCAAAATCTCCCATCTTAATGTGTTGGGCAAAAGGGTCTGGAGCTGTACCGTATGCTGATCTGTTGACATGGACGAACACCTCAGTTCCCTCCCAGGTCGCAGGGTGCACAATCGGTGGATCTGGCACGTAAGCCCAGTGGGTCAGCGCTTGTACCATTCTGATGAGTTTCCACAATCCGAACACAACGCTCAGGAAGCCAGTGGGCATCATTTTCATCCTGTGAAAAAACACAGACATGTCCTCAACCCCATGTCAATACCGGATCGGGCCCGTGCCAAGCACTTGTTAAAGGATCTTTCCACTTAACTTGGGCAAAAGCTCTTTGCTCTCTCTTTTCCCAGAACCGCTGTGCTGCGGAGTGGCCATTGCAATCCAAATTTAAAAAATTTAGTACGAATAAAGCATGAGAGAGTATATTAACAGGAGAGAAGGGGTATAGTTCCCCCCTTTTAATTTAGAAATTTGGTGTGTTAACAAACCGTTGGCCCGTTCGACAATTCCTTGACCATGAGGATTATAGGGAATTCCTGTAGAGTGAACAATTTGGTAAGATTTGCAAAAAGTTTGAAAAGCTCGTCCAACATATCCCGGACCATTATCAGTTTTAATTTGTTTAGGTAGTCCCATAGTAGCAAAGCAGTGTAAGGCATGGGAGGTAGAATGTTTGCCGGCTTCCCCGCTAAGAGGAGTGGCCATAATAAAATTAGAATAAGTGTCTATTGTAACATGGACAAAGCGGAGCCGTCCAAAAGAGGGGATGTGAGTAACATCCATTTGCCACACATGGTTAGCCACTAAGCCTCGAGGATTAATCCCATTGGAGGGCACAGGCAGGAAGGTAGCACAGTTGGGACAAGTTTTTACAATTTGACCAGCTGCCTCACGAGTAATATGAAATTGCTGATGTAAGGCACGACTGTTTTGATGGTGGACAGCATGTGATTGCTTTGCCAAGTCAATTTGAGAGAGAAAAATTTGGATAGCCTCATCCGTAATAGCATTGCCCTCACTTAATGGTCCAGGAAGCTTAGTATGGGCACGTATAAATCCAAAAAAGCACGGACAGGTGCGAGAGTGAAGAAGAAGTTGTATCTGGAGAAAAAGAGTTTGAATAGTGGAATTAGCTGTACCAAGAAAAGCGACAGTTTCAATGACCTGAAGGGCCCGAATAACATAATGACTATCTGAATATAAATTAAAGGCTTTAGTAGGTAAAAGAGTAAGGGCCTCTAAAACCGCTTGAATTTCAACTTCCTAGGCAGAAGAAAGCCCAGTGTCCCAAGATCTAGTTTCACCATCAATAGTAAGAGCTGCCGTTCCATTAGAGGATCCGTCTGTAAACACCAAGGCAGCATTAGAAAGAGGAGATAGAGATACAATCTGAGGAAATATAAAGGTCTAAGAAGAGGCAAAGTGAAGTAACTTGTTAGAGGGATAATAATGTGAAATTGTGCCCACAAAATTGGCCCAAGCAATGGCCCAGCAATCACAATGAATATAAAGCCATTCTTGCTGCTGCAAAGTGTAGGGCATATAAATAACCTGTGGATCTCTTCCAAGATACTTACAAGATTCTACACGGCACATATGGACTAAGGTGGCTACCAATTCATAATAAGGAGTTAACACTTTTGAAGGAGTAGTAGGCAAGGAAAGCCACAAAAGGGGTCCCTTCTGCCAGAGGACCGCTGTTGGAGAATGAGGTGTAGTTAAAATATAAGCTTCCCAAGTGGCTGAGTAATCAATATAATTTATATGTTGGGAAGAAATGGCAGAATTTATTATGCTCAAGGCTTCTTCTGCTTCAGTTGTCATTTCTCTGGGAGACGTAGGGTCAGGGTCCCCCTTTAGCATATCAAACAAGGGTTTTAATTCAGCTGTGGACAATTTAAGATAAGGGTGAAGCCAATTAATATCTCCCAGGAATTTTTGAAAATCATGCAAAGTACGCAAATGAGAAGTCTTAACCTGTTTCTGGCTAGTAAAATAATAAGGACCCAAAATATGACCAAGATAAGTATATGCAGGATGCTCTTGCATCTTTTCACTAGCTATTATTAACCCAAAAGAGGTGAGATCTTGTTTTAACTGTCCAAAGGCTTGGCGTACTACTGCAGGGTTTAAGTGAGCCAATAAAATATCATCCATGTAATGAATAACATAAACAGAAGGAAAATTTTGGCGAGTAGAAGAGAGAGCCCGTGCTACAAAGCTTTGACATAAGGTGGGGCTGTTCGCCATGCCTTGGGGCAACACTAGCCAATGGTAACGTTTCATGGGTTCTTTAAAATTAGTAGAGGGGACACTAAATGCAAAACGTTTGCAATCTTGAAGAGAAAGGGGTATGGTATAAAAACAATCTTTTAAGTCAATTATAATTTTATATGTATTTTGAGGAATGGATATGGGAGAAGGCCAACCCGGTTGTAATGCCCTCATAAGTTCCATGGTGGCATTCACCCGCCGGAGATCCTGTAGGAGTCTCCATTTACCAGATTTCTTTTTAACAACAAAAATAGGCGAATTCCATGGGGAAGTAGTAGGAGCAATGTGGCCCAAGTCCAGCTGTTCCTGCACCAGCTGTTGGGCAACAACAATCTTTTCAATTGATAGGGGCCACTGATCCACCCACACCAGAATGTCTGATAACCATGTGATAGGATCGGCATGAGGGAGAGGATGAGCAGCAGCCCCCATTAAAAATATCCCAGCCCTTGCTAGGAGGTCGGGGCTGAGGTTGAATGGGTTCTCTAATTCCTTGCTGATGACTCCCCAATCCTCCTGTGGTGAGAATATGCCCAATTGCCAATCCTCCTGAAGGCAGTAGCCCTTGACTTAGGAGTTGACGAGTGACTGCGTCACTAGGGCTAAACAAATAAACTCCCATTTTTTCCATAATATCTCTGCCCACAAATTTATCGGCAAATGATCTAATACAAAAGGCTGGAAAGTCCCAGAATGCCCCTCACCATCCCTCCAGTTAAGGATGGCACTGCTTTGTTGGATGTCTGTGGCAAGGCTGATCCCCTGCAAGGATGTAAGAGACGCAGTAAGAGGCCAGTTGGAAGGCCAATGTCTCTTGGCTATCACAGACACATCTGCTCCTGTATCTAACAGACCTTGGAAAGGCTTTTCTTGTATATAAATTGTAAGCTCGGGCCTTTTCCGTTTTATGTTTTGAACCCAAAATATGTCTGAGGACCCAAAACTCCTTTCTCCCCTAGGGTTCGTGGTGGCTGATGCACCACTGAAATTAAAGGAACAAGGACGAGCTGAGCAATTCTTTGCCCTGCAGGGATAGAGATAACACTAGCAGGCGCTGAAGCCATGATTTTTATTTCTCCAGTATAGTCCTGATCTATCACTCCTGGAATAATATGCAGGCCTCTCAGCACAGAGCTACTGCGGCCTAACAGTAAGCCGACAGATCCCCTCGGTAGGGGGCCAATGGCTCCTGTAGGAGAGCCTGGACTCCCATCTCCGGAGTCAGTACTGATCTGGTGGAGGAGCAGAGGTCCAGTCCTGCGCTCCCTGGCGTTGCTAGGAGGAGACAGGAAACTGATTGTAGCTGCGAGTTGTCGGGGGATGGGCCTGAGGTTGGGGGAAGGAAGGAGCCGCCCCAAAATTTCTCTGCGGGGCCAGGGGCTGGCCCCTCTGCCAGTTTCCCGAAATCGGGCGGCCAGAGTTAACAAAAGTAGATCTACATTTCCTAGCCCAGTGCTTCCCTTTATTACAATGGGGACAAGTTCCAGGCTTAGCTCTCCTTTCCTGATTAGGGCAGCGAGTCATTAAGTGGCCCATCTGTCCGCAGGAAAAACAGCTGCCCGGAGGTCCAGCAGTGCGCAGATGTCCCTTTCCTTTTTCCTCTGTGCGGGGGGCACGTAAGAACTCAGTTACAGTCTGCCCCTGGAGCGCTGCAGCCAGCGTGTGACCCTGCATATAGGATGGACCAATGCCTGCACAAAGCCGTATATAGTCAGTTATTTCTCCCTTTCTTTTAATAGGTCTGATGGCTGCTTGGCAAGCTGCATTAGCATTCTCATATGCCAATTGTTGTACAAGGATCTCGCCAGCACCCTCATCTCGGATCAGACGACTTGTCGCCTCCAATAATCGAGAGACAAAGTCTTGATAAGGTTCATCTGACCCCTGTCTAATTTTGGAAAGGTCTTCAGTCTTACTAGAGTTAGGGAGCCTACTCCAGGCACGTTTAGCGGCAGCACTTATCTGATCATAAACGTCCGGGGCGTAATCTAACTGGGTCTCGGTGCCAGCATGATCACCTTCCCCAGCCAGCTCCGCAAATGAAGCAGGCACATTATTTGCTCTGTTAGTCTCTGCTGTTGCCTGACACTGATCTACAAATTCGGACTTCCATAGTAAGTAATCTCCTCCACTAAGACAAGCCTTAGCTAACTGTTTCCAATCATTTGGGCATAAAGTTTTAGCAGCCAAGGTATCAAGAATGACTTGAGTAAATGGCGCTGTAGGGCCATATTGAGCACAAGCATTTTTTAGATCACTTATTTGTTTAAATGGCAAAGGCTGGTGTACTGCTTCGTTATCTTCAGTCCTCCTTACTGGGAATAATTGAAAACTAGAAATGTCCTCCCCTTCATGAGCAGCCTGCGCCAGGGAGAGTTGCAGGGCACTACGCTTAGGGGAAGGATTAGGACTTGACCCAAAAAGGAGTTCACCGCTAGGAGGGCCAGGCGCCTTTAGCTGAGATGGTACTGGTGGTGAGACAATAGCAGGCGGTGGGGGTGGTGGGAAAGGATCAAAGTCCGCCAAGATTGTGGGGGGGGCCCACAAGTTTCTAACTTTGCAGGAGTTTGTTGTCCTGGCTGAAGCTGCGACAACAGGGTTATGGTTGATTCCAGCATTTTCTCAACATGGGTTAATCTATCTACAGTAGGCTCATTGCATAATTTCTCCTCAGAGTCTGAGCCATCTGAGTCTTCCTTAGAATCTAGCCCAGTGGGTTCAGATCTTACTAATTTTCTCAGCTCTTCCCGGGCAGCTGCATAAGCTCCGGGGGCTGGGTGATGTTCATCAGGCCCCTGTTCAGTTTCTCTGATGGACTGATCGAATCTAACCCGTTCATGTCTAGGATCCAAACAATCTCGGACCAGATTCCAGAGAATAAAGGCATCCACTGGGATTTTCTCAGGGCCATTTACATCATAATACTCCTGAATCTTTTTTCCTATCTTTCACCAAGTTTCTAAGTTAATGGTTCCTTCCTCCGGTAACCAGGGGCATGCTTCCTCAACAAAATGAAAGAAACGTTCTAACTGACTTTGGCCAATTTTCACTCCCCGGGTATGTAGCATGCCTTTGAGGGCCTGCACGTATAGCGTGCGGCTATTACCTTGTCCCATAATTTATTACTCCCGACAATACACTCTCCTCCCGCTCTCCTTCCCAAGTATTGGGATGTCCTTACCTGAGCGGGGGTCCTCCGCCGTCGATCCCAGGCCTTCAAGTCCCTGTTCCTGGAGCCAAACCTGCCGGGCCAGCCGGCAGGGAAACAGGAATCCTGATTGAGGGGCGGCGGGGATAAGGAAAAGGAAAAATAAGGCAAGAGAAAAAAGACAAGAGACAAAGATGGGGTACGGGAGGTCTGCAGCCGTAAGGTTGAACCTCAAGACTACAGCCAAGTTTATTCTTAACATCCAGATGATATGCAGTTTTGGAACCAGGGAATAGCATAGGGTAGTTAAAATTTAAGAATACACAGGGGCTTTGAAGTTCGCAAACATTTGATTATGGTAAACACAGGAAAAGGTAGATTAACATAGGAATCTACTCCGGCGGACATAGCAAGGTGCAGACAATGGCAAAGCAATTCCAGATAGTGCCCATGAGCAAAGGTCCTTGCATCTGGTACATCCTAGTGATAAGAGCACAGCCAGTGGTAAGAATGAATCTAGCTGCAAGTTTGGCTCCCGACATTCTGGCGACATCAGCACGGCCAGAGGTCAGGATGAGCTTAGCTGCTAGCTCAGCTCCCGACAGTGTCCTCCAAGTAAAACAAGTCCTCAGCAAATGTGCTAATTGCAACCTAGAAGCACAATAAATATGAATAACAGTCAATATGACTCCTCTAAGAGCCTTCAGATCTTCAATAACCAAATCCAAACACACTAGAATGGTTGAAATTCTGGACCAAAATTTGAAGTCTACTTTTTGGGGTTTGGTTTCATTTTGGTGATATTGTGGTTTGAACTTTGCACTTGGTTGGAAGTTATCTGCCACTTGGAAGATGCTCTGCCACTTGTCTCCTACCTCCATATCTCAAAGTCTAGTTTTAGAAAGCATCAATGACATTGGATAGGACTGCAATTCAAGACCTGGAGGAAAATATTTCTAAAAATTGAATGAAAAATTCCACCAGGAGTCTGAGATTCTGAATTTAAAAAATAAAAAATAGAAATAATAGAATGAAATTTTTCAATAAATCAAGTAAAAATACACAGTGGAACATGTCATCAACAGATTAGATCAAACAGATGTAAGAATATGAATGAGTGAAGAAAAAATTGAAAAACAGATAGATTTCAATGACAGGAACAAAGTAAGTGGACCACAACTTTCAAAATCACAGTGATATGGCCACAGAATCAAATCTAACAGTCTATCAGGTAGAAAAGGAAAGTGAAGTGAAAATGAAAAGCGAAGAAAATATGTTCAGTGATGTTATAGCAGAAAATTCCACAAATCTAAGGAATGTCATACAGGAAGTATTTAGAATCCAAATTGAAATGATTAGAAAAGAACTTCCTTGTGTCACATTGCAGTCAGTGAACAATAGAACAGGAAGGAATACTGATGCCTGCAAGAAAAATAATTTGCCATCTTACTGAGAATGGTAAATAGCATGATATTTACATCAGCCTCTAATCAGAGTCACAAAAGCCAGAGTTTATAATAAAAGTATGTCAAGCTCAGAAAGTGTATATCTGACACTAAATATTTCTGTATTCAGGAAAGTTATGTCTTAAAATTGGTGGAAAAAATACTTTCCAACATATGCATAAAACAAGGAAATTTATGATCATTAAAGACAAAGAATTCTACACATAGATGAAAATGAGAGTCAGCAACATGAGAGCTCACGGAAGAAAATGTTTCATATGAGGAATGGAAAAGTGAATAAGAATAAATGAATAAAACATGTTCAACTAATAAACCAGTGAATTCCTAACATCAATAGGGTGAAATAAGAGAAACACTCAAATCAATCAGGGGAAAATACAATTAAATTATTAAAACCAGAAAAGCCTTTCAAATTAAAATTAAAATCATTGTAACTATTCATTGGCTACAAGTGAAAAGTGGAAACATGGAAGGGGAGAGGATTGATGATTTGATATTGGGAACAAAGCAATTAGGAATAGCTATACCTAACTCTTACAAATTCAACCTCTGGAAAAGAAGTAGTCAGAAGAGGTAAAGATGTGACATATATTAATAAAGGAACAAAGCCTCAAGAAGATATAATAGTGATAAAATCATATGCATCTAACTATAGTAGATCTAATTTTATGGAGCAACCATTATTGTATGTAAAGACACAGATAGGTTTCAAAGACAATAATTATGGGTGACTTTAATTCCCAATTCCTATCAACAGATGAATCTTCTAGAAAAAAAGTAACAAAGAATCATTACTGCCAGGTACCCAGACTGGGCAGGAAAGTCTGTGAGACTCTTATCTCCAATTAGTCACCAGAAAACCAGAAGTGTTGCTGGTGGCTCAAAGTGATAGAGTGCTAGCCTTGAGCTGAAGAACTCAGGGACAGCATGCAGGCCAAGAGTTCAGTCTCCACGACCGACCAAAAAAAGCATTAGAATTAAACTACCCCACTAACCAAATTGACTTAAAAATATCTAAAGCATATCCTTCCAACAGCTTTGGAATATACATTCTTCCTAGATCAGGCTTTGTCCAAAATATATCACATTTTAAGCCATAAAGCAAATCTTAACAAATTTAAGAAAACTAAAATAACATGTTTTAATTCACCAGATTAAAAAACATAAATCAATTATATATCAAGAGTGATTGCAGAATCAATACAAATAGCATAGAAATTGAATACTAAACTTTAATTTTCAGTAGTTCCTTGAAGAAATAAGAGAAGAAATTTAAAATTTTCTAGAATCAAATGAAAATAAAAACACAAGAAATTTGTACTTGTAGGACACAGTAAAGGGAGTCATAAAAATGCTATGAATGCATGCATTAAATATGTTATAAAATCTAAAATAAATAACCTAATAATAGACTTTCAGATCTTAGAAAAATAAGATCAATCTAACTACAAACTTCGTAGATAGAAAAGTCTAATAAAATTCAGACTGTTAGTTAATTAAATGAACATTAAGAGAATAATATGATAATTAATAAAACAAAGAACTGGCTCTTGAAATGATAGGCACATAAGACTGATCAAGCTTTAGATAATAAACAGCTAAGAGAGAGAGAAGACCCAAATTTATGTAATTAGAAACAAACTTGGCTATTATAACAGATATCAATAAAATTTAGAGAATAACTTTCTTAAAATTCACAATAAAAATAAGAGGCAAAATCTAGAAGAAATAAGTATTTAGATACGTATGACCTACCAAAATTGGGCCCGGGAATAAACACAAGTTAAAATACGTATAACAAGTAATGACATTGAATCAGTCATAGAATCCCACAATAAGTAAGTAAAACCCCAGTATTTACTTGATGGATTCATAGCCCGACCCTGAGAAAAAAATTGGAAAACAGAGGAAACCAAAAATTATTGTAGGGGCTGGGAATATTGTCTAGTGGGTAGAGTGCTTGCCTTGGATACATGAAACCTTGGGTTAGATTCTGCAGCACCACATATATAGGAAAAGCCAGAAATGGTGCTATGACTCAAGTAGTAGAGTGGTAGCCTTGGGCAAAAACAAACTGGGGACAGTGCTCAGACCCTGAGGCCAAGCCCCAGGACTGGAAAAAAAAAAACAAAAAACAAGAAACCAACAAAAATTATTGGAAACATGAGAGTGACTTCATGAAGTGAGAGGCTTTGATGCATCTGTGAAAGCATCACCATTATAGCATATCAAAGCATCACCCTGTTATAGGAATGAAATAAAGAAGAGAGTAAGACCTGTTTTTCTAAAACAAATGGCATTATTTTCTCATCTCTTAGGGGTGACCACCTGGGATTGGACTCAAGCAGAGAAAACATTCTCAGTTTATGAGATTATGTGCAAAGTTCTCAAGGTTTGATCAATAAGTAGCGGCTATATTAATGGTGCTTCCTCGGTAAGTAGTGGTTTAGAACTCTAATCAGCTCATGAACAAAAACCTATGGATATAAAAGGATAGAATATGAAAACAAAAAGGGAGGCATGTAACTTATGAGAAAATTCAACGTGTAGACAAATGCATGGGAATGTAATTAGAAGCTTGTGTAACTACCAGCCTGGATTGCCATTCCTCAGTCAAGGAAAGTCAAGTTAAGGCTTGGCAAAGGAACATCAGGAAAAAGTAGAAAATTACATCCAGTCTAACTATAAATCTTCAATTGTTTAACACATTTATTTAGTAGTAGGATTTTAATTCAGGGTCTTAAATTGGTTACGAAGGAGCTCTACCACTTGCACCACACACCTTAACCTCTATTATTTGCTTTGTTTTGTTTCCTAACTAAAATTTGGAAAATATTTGATAAAGCTTGAAATTAGAAAATTTGGGCAAAATAGGAATATTTTATTTGATTTTTTGTATAGTCTGGTCCATCTCTATGCACATGTAAAAGAATATGTATGCCAATATTGTAGATATTTTGTGTACAAAATTATTGCAACTGCAAGTCATTAAAAGTTCTGAAAATTTCCAAATGGTTTAATATCCTTCTGAAGAGTTAAAATAGGAACAGTTTGTCCAGTTGGTTTTTAAAGTAAATGTTATAGTGCATGTTTAAGTTATGTAGCATGATGCTCTCTGATACATGATAAAAAGAAAGAAGTACCACAATGAAGCAAATTCACCCACTTATCATTTCGTAAAGTCACCAAGTTATTTTTCATTTGTTAGCAAGCTCAGGTCAAATCTCCACACTCAGCATAGATAGAATAAATGGTATAATTTTGTTACTGATAAGTTTCACAGTCCACATTAGTCATATTGCCACTTAAATAAACACTTTAAAACCTGTAAAATATAATGAATATTGAAAGAAGGTAGCAATTTACATAAATAGTTACATTTCGCCTAGCATAATGCTAAACTTAATGAGAAAAATTGAATTCACTAGAGTAAATAGTTTTCACCTGAGATATTCTATTTAAATGAGAGTATTTGAAAATAGCAAACAATTAGGCCTAATTAAGAGTAAAGTGTATAGGCTTGAATATTCATTAATGTTGATAGTAGCTTCAATAAAGTACTAATAGTTAGATTTGACGATGGGAGAAGCCTGTGGTTTAAGCAAATAAAATTATGACCCAAATGCAGTTTGGAGGCCCATTAATGTCCTTAATCTGAAAAAGGGATAATTTGGCATGGTTATAATTTTCTATGCCAGTTAGACTTTAAACACAAATAATTACTTTCTGGTGAAGGCAACTTTATTTATTTAACAGTGATTATAGTCATAATGTGATTGATTTACTATATTTTTATAACCCAGACTACAAAAATAACACATATATAATTGTATTAACATTGTGCTTGAGATGTATCACTCTATCTTATATGTGAATTATGAGTATGTACTTTATCAGTTGAATATCGCATTATAGTTTGAATTTTAAATCCAAAAAAAATCAATCTATGGATAGAAGATTGAACTATGTCTCATATAAGCCCCAAATAATTTTATATTTTTCATATCATTTTAATTTTATTCTCCATATTTCTTTATGTTCTCAAAATATTCATACAAGTAACATTACAATAATCTGATACCAATGGAAAAAAACTCATTGTTTATTACGTGCTGGTGATGGAACTTGAGGCCCCACACATCCGAGACTCCACCACTGGGCGATAACCCAGGCTACATTTGTTCATTTTTCTTTTCAAGCTCTGTACTGTAAAGAAACACCAGTAAGTGCAAAATGCGTTTGTTGATAATTTGTGCCAAGTGGAAGAACTCTTAGGCCAAAGGTTGATTACTCTTCTGCCTTGACTGCTGAACCTGAGCACCGTGGTTTGCATGCATCAGAATTGTTTTTAAGTAATATCCAGGAAAGTAAGACTGGAAACCTAGAAAATGGTGAAGAGGAGACTGGTGGAGGAAGGAGTGAATTGACTGCCAGCTCTGAAATACTAATCAATCACCGGGAGAAGAGTGAGACTGGTAATCAGAGAAGGCTGAACAGGCTACGCAATATGAAATGACACTTGAAATATCAGCTGAGTCCATAGCAATGAAGTTGACATTTTGCTTACAATGTGAGTGAAGGTTGGTTGTTTTTTTTTTTTTCCCCGTAAATGTTTTGAGTAGGGGAGTGACATGATCTGATTTAAATACTAAAAATGAAAGCAAATTTGCAGAATACTGCGGGAGCCAATGTGAATTGACAGTGGCTGGGGCTGAGGCCCAGTAAGGGAGGTATTGAGAAACGGTTACATTAACTGTCTTGTTGGGAGGAAGCAGAGGAGTCTTGTTGATCTATGAGCTGTAGAAGGTAGGAAAAACACCAGACAGTGAATGACTGAAAATAGGGACCTCAGGGAGAGGAGGGCATGCTAGTCATTTTAGTCTCCTTTTTTTTTTTTTTTTTTTTTTTTTTTTTCCAGTCCTGGGCCTTGGACTCAGGGCCTGAGCACTGTCCCTGGCTTCTTCCCGCTCAAGGCTAGCACTCTGCCACTTGAGCCACAGCGCCGCTTCTGGCCGTTTTCTGTATCTGTGGTGCTGGGGAATCGAACCTAGGGCCTCGTGTATCCGAGGCAGGCACTCTTGCCGCTAGGCTATATCCCCAGCCCCTTTAGTCTCCTTTTTTATTGTGTCTACTTTTTAATAGTTGGCCCTTTGACCTCATCATCAAGGTGCTATCTGTAGTGCATCCGTATACAATGCTTTACGTATTTGGTGGCTTGAGGCCTTAGCCACTATGGTATCTTCTCAGTGGTTCATGATCAACTAGCAATGACTTTCTCGATGGGAATCTGGCCTTTGTGGAAGACAGAGCCTCAGAAGCAACACCCCCCCCCCCCCTAGGGCTGGGGATATGGCCTAGTGGCAAGAATGCCTGCCTTATATACATGAGGCCCTGGGTTCGATTCCCCAGCACCACATATACAGAAAATGGCCAGAAGTGGCGCTGTGGCTCAAGTGGCAGAGTGCTAGCCTTGAGCAAAAAAGAAGTCAGGGACAGTGCTCAGGCCCTGAGTCCAAGCCCCAGGACTGGCCAAAAAAAAAAAAGAAAAGAAGCAACACCCCACTCAGGAGTACAGGGCTCCTGCTGGTCAGAGGACGACAGGTGTCGATGCCTGTGATGGATGATTGTAGTTTTGAATGAGGAAAATGAACTCGATTATACTGGTCTTGAAGGATTGATGAATTTTGATTGTTGAATGAAGATGAGGAAATTTAGTCATAATTAAGGCACAAAATGGTACAGAAGCATGACAAGAAGGAACATGAAGTACTGTATAGCTTACGAAGTGAATACATAAAAAGAAATCTTCATTAATTCCTTTGTGTAACAAAGTCAGTCTCTGTGAACACTGAACACTAGGGGCCATTCTCTCAGTACACCAGTTAAGAGACATTCTCAAACAGTTTCCTGACACCCAGGACTACAGCTTGAGGTGGTAGAAACACCCTTTTCTCAGGTGCTGCTGCCTCATGCTTGTGATCCTAGTACTCAGAAGGCTGAGATCTGAGGATAGAGGTCCAAAGTCATTTCTGGAAGGAACGTCTGTGAGATTATCTCCAATTAATCCAGAAAAAGCTGGAAGTAATGCTGTGGCTCAAGTGGTAGAGAACTCACTTTGAGCAAATGGAGCCCAGGGACAGAGCCCAGGCCCAGAGTTCAAACCACTGGACTGGTAAAAGTTTAAAAATGGAAAGAAACGAAAAGAGATAAAAAGGAAAAAATGGATTTAAAGACCATCTTTCTGAATATCTGCTAAAGAGAAGGCAGAAGGCAACTGTGCCAATGCATTCCTAGGACAGTATAATCAAAGAATAGGCCAGGGAATTTTCAAATACAGGCAAATAAAAATAGCATTTTTCAGGATGTGAAGGGAAACAGATGGTTCACAGAATGGGGCTGGGAAAATAGCCAGGGTAAAGGTTTCTAAGCATCCTTTGGGGTCTTTGTTCTTAGAGACCAGAGACTCCGCACAGACAACTGGATGGAAGAGAAATTACATTAGAGATAAATCCAAGAATCATTTTTACCCCATTACATTGAGATTTAACGGATCAGCAAGAGTTGTATACATCTCAGATTTGTCATGGAATGTTTTGATTACAGACATATTGTGAAATTATTGCTAATATCAAACTAAAACATTCACCACCTAGATTGAATCCAGCCTGTGCAGGAAACTCCCTGACACAAGTGTCTCCAATTAACTAGCAAAAATCTAGAAATGGAGCTATGTCTCAAATAGTAGATTACCATCCTTGAGTGAAAATGCTAAAGATAAGCCAATAACTTAATGGATGTAACCTATGCACACAGTACCTGGGTTACAAAAACGTATTCGCATATTGTAGCTGAGTTATTGTTCTGTAACATTATATTACTATATAATTACAAATAGAACAAATAAATGTTAAATCATGGTATTCTGTTACCATATTATGTTTGTTAGCACAGGTACAATCCCATTCATAATGCTGTATGGCTTTAATTCACTTGTGTGCAGACAGTTATACAGTAGACAGCTACTGTGATTTTTGGCAATTTCCTTTATCATTACATTGTGAATGCTATGTTGTGAGAAAATTCTCAGAATAGAACTAAATTCTTTTGTGGGTATTTTATTTCTGGGTAAAAAAAAATCTTATATGGATCCCCAGGCACAATCTGTATCAAAAAAGTAATTAATACTTTGAGAAATAATTAAATACACTTATGATTCAAGTGGCTTATGAAAATTGATGGTTTATATGGGATTTTAAAGAACAGGCTGCATTTTTAAATACACCCAAATAAGCAAATAACTGAGTAAAGAAATACAATAACTCTTCACCTGAGACTGTTTCACATGGCTTCAGTTAAGGTGAGCTGAAGTTTCCTAAAGGCATTTTTATTCCTGTGAAAATATCTTAGTCACTCACTCCCAAAATTCATTGTATCTATGTTTACTTTTAGACACATTTTAACATTTTCTACATGAGTTAAAGTCTGTATATGTGGGCAAATTAAACACTTACAGTAAGTTAAAAATTATGCTGTACTGATAATGATGGAGAAGACAGAAAATCAAGTTATGCCAACAAGTGCGAGAATAAGAATAAAATAATCCTAATAATGCAGAACTACCAGGAAAAGGACAAAAATCCACCTACTATAGACCTGCCAACTTCAATGTTTGTAACTAGTGCTCTTTCATCAAAAATGTAAATAGATGAATTTATACTGCTCAAGACACACATGAATGTATACTGCTTAGAAACAATTCTATGTCTTCTGCTCATTTTTAGCAAGACACACGATTAATACACAAATTCGAGAAGCCCATGCAGATGACTTCTTGACAGAGGTGTTCTTGGATTTTAACCAGAGCTCTGGTTCTTCACCGGCAATCTCCAACATGGTAGTCACAGACCACATGTGAATGGTGTGGAATTGGACCAGGACTGGTTTGGGCTGAAAATACACAGTATATATTGGATTTTGAAGACCTAGTAGAATGAAGGCAAACTATCTCATTCATAATTTTACATTGGCTTCTCATTAAAATGGCAATGCTTTTGAAATACTGTATTTTCAGATCCCATTTCTTGCCACTAGTTTTAGATATGGCTATTAGAAAATTTAAAACTTCCCCTGACTCATGTTGTATGGATGCTAAATATAGCTTGTAGAGAACAATTGCTCTTGCTTATAATAGTCTTCTTTAGGTAACACAAGTAAATAAGTACAGCCAATCATAGCCATGTGCCAAGTATGCCTTGTTATTCATGCAAGCAGTACGTGATATGAACTGTAGGTTTTTGCATTAAATGATCTTAAACCTAATGAGGGTCAGTGTAACAAAGTGCCAGAGAGTTACTTCTGATATTATTATTTGCTTTCATTTTATGATTAAGCCTTTGAAAGTTCTCCTTTCTTTCCAACAGAAAGTCAATATTATTTGCTCTCATTGTCAATACATTTTCAGCATAATCATAAAAGCAATTGTAATGATGTAAAAATAACTTTTAACCATGCCCACTAGGTACCAATCACTGGAACAGGCACTTGACATTCAGATTCTTATTAGAAATGAAAATGGTAAACTCCTCCATTCAAACTTATGATCCCTTGAGACCCGTGACTCTGTCATATGCATAGAAGGTCTTGCAAACCATTCTTTCTCAATAAATATTTGTTGGGCGAAGGGATGGTTGAAGGGACATCGCATGGTAGCAATGCTGCTCAAACCTTGGTATGCATACAAGGGCCTGAGGCCTCTGGTTACTGAACAAGCTACGAGGAATGCATATGACCAAGGACAAAGCAAGCCATCCCTTCCGACAAAGCATGCGTTTTCTTAATGATGGGTAATTTAAATCCCATTTTATATCAGAGCAAAATGGAGGTATTGTGTGAGAGAGTGTTGGAATTTCATGAATTTTTAAAATAGAACACATAAGAGACTTTCAAAGAATGAGATCCTCCTGGTGAGCTTTGTGAGGCCAAATCCGTCACTGCTGACACCTCCACTCTTCATCCTCCAGTTGGTCTCATCTGAGTTTTGGTGCTGCTCAAAGGGGCGACAGCAATCTTTAATGGGACAGGTGGGTGGGTGATAGGCACCTACTTGGGGTCCTGGGCTGCTGCTGTACTCCCCACACACCGAGTATCTTACCCAGACAACAGGAACCCTCATGCTTCAGTACGTGGTGGTGTAGATAGATGATGTCTACCTACTTCCTGCCTACTTCCACTATGATGTCCTGGAATAAATCACAGATTCTCTAGAATTAATCATCGAATTCTCAATTGTGTGTGTGTGTGTGTGTGTGTGTGTGTGTGTGTGTGTGTGTTTTCCTTCCCAGTCCAGCCATCCCCCAGGTCAGCAAGGCTGTCTTTCAAAGTTAATGTTCTCTATTAGTCTAAATGTGATTTACTGTGTATCTCTTTTCTAAACAACAACAACAAAAATCTTTGGCTTGGCTTATTGTTTTACTTGGTTGTCAAGAAACAGAGTATCTTTTTACATTCCCTGGCCTGCTTCAGCCTTAGTGGGATTTAAGCTCATGTAACTCCAGACTTCGCTTCCTTCCTCCCCTGTGAGAGAAGAGGCTATCTTCCAATGGTGAGTTTGTTAGGTGGGGCTGAGCATCCTTAGGGCATGTTGAAGGCCTGTGTGCTGTTCTGCATCGCACTTCCCTCTGGGCGAGACCTAGAGCAAATCCATCTATGCCTGGTGGCTGTATTGCGGAGTCTGCCTAATTCAAAAAGAAGATTTTTGTAACCTCACATGACTGCCAATTTGCACCCATGTGCTCCAAACTTGGTAAGGTAGCCACAAAGCTAATTGTTTGAATTTTCAATCTTCTCCTTCCTGTATTTTTTGACTGCTTGATTCATGACTCAGGTGGACAGAGGTCATCATCTCTTGAATCTGCACAGAACCTTGATATAGCTTCAGTGATACATAGTGTATCATTAATTCATATCAGTGAATTTTACCAAATACTTCACTTCTACTCGAAGCTTAAGCTACTGTCTTGTTGGCCTCATTTGAGGAAGGAATGTCTACACTTCCTGCAGCTAGAACTGAGGGCTCCACTGAAGATTCCGTAGATCCTCATCTGTAGGCCAAAACTTCCAGGTATTGCCCTTGGAAAGCCAATTTTCTGTCTTGAACTTGTCTTTATATTATTTACATTAAGTCCAAAAATCATACCCTTGTGACAAGAGAGGGTATAAAAAAGAATGCTGGGGGGCTGGGGATATAGCCTAGTGGCAAGAGTGCCTGCCTCGGATACATGAGGCCCTAGGTTCGGTTCCCCAGCACCACATATACAGAAAACGGCCAGAAGCGGCGCTGTGGCTCAAGTGGCAGAGTTCTAGCCTTGAGCGGGAAGAAGCCAGGGACAGTGCTCAGGCCCTGAGTCCAAGGCCCAGGACTGGCCAAAAAAAAAAAAAAAAAAGAATGCTGGGGAAATTGCTAGAAGATGGTAGAATCTTAAGCCAAGGTGATGACAGGAACAGACTGGCATGGAAGTATCTCTGTAATTCTTTTTCTTTAAAAAATTTTAATTTTATTGTCCAGGCACTGTACAGAGGTTGTGGTTACTTATATAAGGTAGTTAGTACATTTCTTGTCAAACTTGTTACCCCTCCCTTCATCCCCCCAAATTTCATTCCCTGAATTCATGCCCCCCAAGTTCTATAACTCATTTCCAACATATTCTCTGTAGTTCTTAAGGATCATTTTCATCTAATAAAAGTCTTGCTCTCGTGCTTATGTGTTTTTTCCTGTCTAGTCAAGCATATCTGCACAGAGACACTCTTTTGAAAGGGTTTGAAGGGAATTTTCTGAAGTAAGTGTCAGAGAGGAAAGTCAAGCATGTGTCAGATGAGTGAACCTTAAATAGCTCGGAAGTGACTCTTCCTTTTCTTTTAGTATAAAACTTTAAGATTCATAGTAACTAGGATATTTTTGTTGGTAGTGGCAAAACTCTGATTTGAACTCAGGGGCCTTGTGCATTTCCTGAAAAACATCCTCCCACTTGCCTCATGTCCTAAACTTCTTCTGCTTTCATTTCTTTTCAAGTAATGTCCCACTTCCTGTACAGACTGGCCCTGAACATCTTCCTGCTCCTTACCCTTCCTGTATAGGTGGGATGATGAATGTAAATCACATTCCACTTCTGATTAGTTGAGATAACGTCTTATTAACTCTTCTCTTAGGTTGGCCTTGAACTGCAAAGGTCTGTTTTGGGCATGAGCCATGTTGCTTGGAAGGACTGAGCTTTCTAACTCACAGACTCCAGCACCCTCAGTAGTTGGAAGCAATTTCCAGGATCTTATGTTCATGATGGAGAGAAAGGTGCAATTGAGAAGCATCTCTCTCAGTTCCAATTACCAACTTGATTCAGTCCAATGGTCAGACGGCCTCCAACAAGTACACATTTCATCACGTCCTGCCTACTAGACAGAAAGAGGTGATAGATGTGTGGAATGCACTGGGTACTGGTCTCGTAACATAGCTCACGTTCAAGATCCCAGAAATGAGCTCACCCTGAGTCATACCATGACAGGAACATGGCTTTCTGTGGAAAGCAGTGAAAAGCATTAGGGGGTCTGCAATGGATACTAGCACGTTTAGATTCATTGGAAAGTAGTGAAAAGCATTAGGGGGTCTGCAGTGGAGACTGGGAAGTCGAGATCCATTGCTGTATGAATGTGCTACCTCTCAGCACATTCTTCACTGATGATTGAGAACTCCAAATGATTTTTTTAAAGGAAAGTTTGTTTATACGAGCCTATTTTTTTTTCTACAAAAATAAGGGTCAGGAATTAGAATGAATGGGTAACTCATGTTAACATGACTACTGTTTTACAAGGAAGGTCAACATTGTTCTCAGGAGCTTGTAAAGATGATCCATGTTAGGTTGTTGGTTTGTTACAACTTCATTTTCTGTTTCCATAGCAGGACTTCCAATGAAAGGATTAACTCTCCTGGGTCCAACAGTAAGTTTCATTTAACTTTGGTCATGGGCCACCGTGCTTGTAAAATGAGCAAGCAGCAATCGGACTTGGCATTGATGTAACTTTAAAATTGCTTTGGAAATTTCATGTCCTCTTATCACAATATTTAAATTCCTTCTACACTTCTTGGTGATTATGCATGAGTAATATTTAATATTTAGCTAAAAGATTTAATCAAAGTATGAATATGAGAAATGTTTGCAATTGAATATGGAAAGAGTACATATATCCTTACTGGAAAGTAATCAAGGTGAAAAGATTGATCTTTTCACTGGGACTTTTATTTTTCTCAGAGAAATACCTAAAAAATTCAAATCATGACTTTGGTTTGATTGTAAATGATGACACAGACGTTGCAGGCCTTATATTTAGGGAATCAGAGGAAATACATGGAATGTTTAATGCTTCAAGTAAACTTTCAGAAGAGCCAGTGCCTTTATTGTTCTGCACAAAATCTCCTTTATACCTCATTCTTTAGGAGGCACCATTTTTCTACTATTTCTCTTTAAAAATCTCTTCTTAATTCTCATATGATAAAATTAATGTTCTTTGGTGTAATTTTCTATGGAGTTTATTATAGCACACATTGGATAATTTAGCCATCATCAAATAAGGATTCAGGTATTCTTGATACCCAAAATATTTCCTCCAATCATTCTGGTTTTCTGGCTTTCTCTGTCTTTAAACGGTTACCCTGAGAACAGAACAGGCAGTTTAGGGAAAGAGGAAAATTAAGACTTCCACATTTTTCTCCACACTCAAAAACAAGTGAAGCAAGCCAGACCCAAAGAAACATAGGTTACATGGTTTCTCTCATTTGTAATAATTAGAATGTGCCTATAAATCTATAAGTAAACCCAATGGGTAGTAAAAGACAAAAAGTTACACCTGGACATTATAAATTAAACAGGACTCTAAACATTCACACAGTAAGACCAAAGGTAGATATTCTTAGGAAATCATCACAAGGGCTCAGTAGCTATGTGCATATGATCATATAAAGTGATGCTTATCAAAATGAACCTCAAGAAATGGAAACAGTTTTTATTTTTCTCTTTGTGTCTGTTTTTCTTTTCTTTTTGTTCTCCTTTTGTTGCTATTTTAGATTTCTGTAAACTTTGTCTTATATGTAAGTTTATCTGATTTGAGGAGGGAAGGAGAAGCACAGAAATGGTGGGACAAAGGGTGAACTAATTCAGCAGTGGTACTTGCTAGGCACTATGTTAAAAATGAACTGTACAAATTGTGGGGTGCAGGGGTCTGGAGGGAAAACCCCGTGAGAACAGGAGGAAAGAAGTGGCACTGTTCAAAAAGAAATGTACTCAACACCTGACTTGTGTACTGTAACCCCTCTGTTTTGTTTTTAAAAAACAAAACAAAACAGTGACTCTCTACTCGCATACAATTCAAAATATAACCATATTGTCTTCAACTTTGGAAACTAAAAGGGTTTTCAAGGTTTATTTCCTAGCTGCATAATTCTAGAGAATTTTGTTGAACCTTCGTTTCACTTTCTTCTATCATAAGAAGTTTGAAAATAACTTGAGCATACATTTAGTCTTGAAATAATAGAAAATACACCCAAATTTAAGGATGTTGTTACCGTCACTTCATTACTTCACAGTGTAATGAAACATTCTGGGATTGAACAGCCGAATATGAGTCATGGCTTCCCAGTGATGTAAGCACTTGATCTTTTCCAGTCAGTCCTTCTCCATACGCATAGTATTCTACCTCCCCCATCCCTGTCTCTCTCACCAACCACCAAATATGCTGTCATTTATTTTAAATTAAATCCCAAACCCCTCAATTCTGACCTCATTCTCCCAAGCAACTACCACTCCTTGTCCCATTGCAGTAAACCACTGGGAAACGTTGTGTTTGCTTCTTGTATCTGATTCCTCTCATTCTCCATGATGTTCCCGTTGGTCCACCATTCTATGCTTCCTGACAGCCACAGTGCTTAAGCAGAACTAATAATCATCAGTTCTCAGCATCCTCCTGTTTAACCACAAATGTTCCCTTCTCCCTGGAGACCCTTCCTTGCAAGGCTGCACTCTTCTGGGGTTTTTTCTCCTCAGTTTCAGTGGCCTCTCTTTCAGGGACATCTTTCATGGTGCACTTTACTGAAAACTCCTTCCTGACATCTTGACCCTCAAGGCTCCAGGGCTCCAATCCAGTACTTTGTTCTCTTTCCATAGTCACCCTGGTGGTGTAATCACTGCTTCTAATGGCCTTTTCTTTTCTTTTTTTCTTGTCTGTCTTATCGTTTATATCATAAGTAAATGGTGTGATTGAAATCTCATGATGTTTTGATATATATGTATAGAGAGAGAGGAAAGAGAGAGGAATGATTACTATAATTAAACAAATTAACATATCCGTAGCCTTACATAATAATGTGTGTATCTGTGTGTGTGTGTGTGTGTGTGTGTGTGTGTGTGTAATTGTGTTTGAGTATATATGGTAAGGACACCTACAATCTTTCCTATTGATGAATTTCTTATATAAATTACAATACTATGAAATACATTTTTGTGCTATAAGAGATCTCTAAACAGATTCATTCTATATGACTCTAATTCATTGCCTTCTGAGCTTTATCTTATTCCCTCCAACTACTCAGCCCTGGTCATCACCAGCCTATCGTCACTGTCTTGAAAAACTATCTAATCCTTCTAGGAGCATTTTAATCCCCCCCCCCCCCAATATTCTGCTTTTGCTCCCAAGCCTCCTGTGAAAGGAGGAAAAGGAAGTCAATAATAATATTTTATTCCTCTCATCATTATTGCTATTATTATTATTATTCAGAACTAACAAGGATGTGATTTATTTCTTCTTATTTATTTTCTGAAATCATCTTTAGGCAATTATGCAAATTCACTTCAACCTGTCAGTTTGTAATACAATATATCCTGATCAAAGTAGCCCCTTTTATCACTGTCCCCTTCACTCCTAAACCCATCCATCCCCTCAGTGTACCTGGTTCAATTTTCACATAGGTACATTGACTACAATCTGCATTCTCTAGCCCTTCCTCTCTTGTACCTTTGCTTTGGCCTCACCCCACTGAAACATGATATAGCTTGTTGGTATTTTTGTTAAGCTTTATGTCTGTTGCTAAGATCATTGGAACTTTCTTTAGGAATATGTTTATGTGTGTGTATGTATATGACTCTGCATATGTTTACATATATTTATAATTTAGATCTAATTTCCATATACAAGAGAAAAAACATGCTCAGGTTGTTTCTCTGAGCCTGACTTTGTTTAACATAATTTTTCCGTCAATTTCCCTGCTAATGACATAAGGACATTCTATCTAATGAATGAGTAAATTAGTAAAATTATAATGTGCATGTGCGTGTGTGTGTGTATCACATTTTCTTGATCCCCTTTTGTTCATTAAAGCGCATTTGTGCTGCTTCCATAACTTGGCTAAGGTTGTGATTTCTTATGTAATCATCCTATAGGAAAGTTCCTACAGCATGTAGCTCATATAAAACAACATGATGATTGGTGAGAATTTTATATCTGTGAAGTGCTATCTACATGCTTCATAATAAAATTTATTCAAAGCAGAGTACTCTTCAAAGTCCATTTACACATCTGTCTGACTTCCTCCAATAGCCTTTACCCTTGTGAAGCACAAAACACAAACTGTCCACAAAGTACAGGGTGTGTAGCCTGCTGAGTGACCAGAAAAATGGATTGCTCTTAGTAGGTAAAGAGGCTGCTCACAGTATGATAGTAGGTCTTAGCATTCTTCTCCACCAGAGTCCATCCAGATAGAAGTTTCTGACAGGAAACTAAACTGCTTATATGTGATATATTCTATGAAAGGCCATCTAAGCAATGTTTTCTATTTTTTTCTTTTCTCACATATATTTCACAACCAAACCTCAATATAAACAGATGTGTGTGGTGTATGCATGAATATCCACACTGGATGAATTTTGTAAGAAACACATACTTCTCTTCGTGTGTGTGTGTGTGTGTGTGTGTGTGTAGGTACACACATACATATGTGTGTATGTATATATAAATATTTGTATACATGAGCATTGTATATATGTATGTATATATGTATGCGTGTATGTATATCCAGCTTTAATTGGGACAGGGAAGGTCTTTTAAAACCACCATGTTCAAGCTCTTCCTTATAGAGATGAGAAGCCTTAAGCCCAGTATAATCAAATGGCTTGTGTATGGTCACTGAATGAGTTAATGCAGTGTTTAGGGATGAACTGTTTTGGATCATGAGTTTTTTTTTTTTTTTTTTAAATAAAAGGGTAGCAGCCTTGCCTATATTAGGCTCTTTGAAACAATTAGAGTATTAAAATGGCAAGTTGGTAGCAGAAACTAGATTGTATTGGTATGTGGCACAATTGTGGAGGTATGAATCCAGCCTTCTGTAGTTGGCAACGGGTGAATTATGGGTGTTTTTCTTGGTGGGCCCTTCCTGCTGGGGCTCACTACTGCTCTTTCTGTTGTTCTAAGATTGCATATTTGCATGCCTTGGCTCTGTAGTATCTTGCTACTGATTAAAGGGCCTGTGGCTGCCAATTCTCAGGGAAAGGTGGTTACTGCTGAAGGCTTGATAATCATTTTTGACACCTCAAGGAAGGCACAAGAAACTTCAAACCATAATCATTTCTATAAACATAGACAAGCCATAAATTGGGACTGATACAAATTAAACTATGTTCCTAAGTAATTATATTTTAGAGATTGGGCACCACATACCCAAACACAATTTTCAACTCAGAACACTGTAATTTCCTGTTTAGCAGCCTCATACTCTTTGTATTTTTCTCTTTGCACAAGTTATTCCAGGGAAATTGGTTTTCTGGGCCCATCCTGTGCAGGTTCATTTGGCCATTGGCAGGCGTCGTTATTGTTATCCTCATCAAGTCAGTCACATACTTCTGGGGGAGGAAGTAGGGCTTCAGGTCCTCATGATAAGAAGTAACCCAGTCAACCCCATTGCTTTCTCCTCTGTTGTCTTATCTCGATCCTCAGTCACCCCTGTTGTTGTGGTCTTGCTTTGCTCCATTGTGAACAATTACCATTGCCTCAAATTAGTCTATGGACGCACCAATTCATGCAATATGTTGAAAGTGATCTTGTGATAAATTCTTCTGACCAAAACCTAGAATTCCAAAAGCACTCGTCATCAGAGCCCTTCAAAGCTGCAAAACACAGCAATAATTTAATTCCCCAGGAACCTAGGATGCATGTAATAGCTCTTTTACTACCAAATTGCAAGGCAAGGTGGTTTCAGGTGCCAGTAATTGCTTTGGGAAATTAAAGGAAAGATCAGAATGGGGATATCTGAGAAGGACGTAATGGAAAACATAAACTAAGTTCATTGAGAAGCAGGCAACTGCCAGGGGCAGATGGAACTCAGACTCAGTCTTGCGGATTGTCCCTTTGAGAACTTAGAATCTGGACCTGGAGTTGACAGACACAGAGCTACTTACCACTGAGTCAGTTTCCACTGCTCAGGGGCTTCATAGTCCCCAGAACCTCCTAGCTACTTTTTATATGATAAAAAAATCATCCTGGCTCTAAAATAACTCATCAGACAGAGTCATGAGGCAATAAATCCTTGGGGGAAGGGTCCCGTTCAGTTGCAGGTGAGTTCAGAGATGGTGTCATTACCCCGGCTGCAGATCTGTCACCCTAATCATGGCCAAGTGCTTCTCTCAGTGCTCAGGGAAAAGCAAAGCAGTCTTTTCTCTACAGCAGATTCCACACTCCCAAATATGCTCGTGCTTAAGTTGGCTTCTTTTGCCAAAAGCATAGTAAGGTAAAGGCGGTTTAGGGCTCAGCACACAGGCTTGGTTTGACTGCGTCGCTGCTATCCAGTGTCCTTGTCTCTAAAACTACATTATCACCGCTCTACCATTCCCTTGGCTGTTGGTGTAGCTCTGGTCTTCTCCAGCACTACAGCAACCTGCTTGGTTGTTTGTTTTTCACTCTCTTAGGACATTCTCCTCCTCCCCTTTCTTTTACTCTTCTTCTTTTCCTTCTTTTTCCTACATTTCCTCCTCCCCTTGCTCCTTTTCTCCCTCTGTTTTCTTCATTTGCTCCTTCTTATCAGACTTCTCCCCGTTGTCCATCTCCTCTTCTTTTTTCAATCCTGAGGTTTGAACTCATGGCCTAGCACTTGAAAAGCAGGTGAAATAATGCCAGACTCAGGCCTCTAGCCCTTTTCTTCTTTGATTTCCTTCTTTTTGAGAAAAGGACTCACTTTTGTGCCAGGGCCATCCTACACTGAAATTCTCATATTTACCCTACCGATGTAGCTGGGGTGACATATGTAGGCCATGAGATCAGGTTTTTATTGGTTGACTTGGGGTCTCCTACTCTTTTTGGGGAGCCAAAGTAGGTCAGGAACTGTGATTCTCCCATTCTCCACCTCCCGTGGAGCTGATAATACAGGCATCAACTACCATGTCTGATTTTCCCTTATATCAGTTATTTTGGTTTTAGGAAGTCATATTTGTTTCAGGAGACTTGCATTTTTGCTCAGAGCTAGCCTGGATCACAACCACCCCTTCCCAATTTTGTCCTCTGTAGTTGGGATTACAGGTATGCACCCCTACTCTTGGTTTATTGATTGTGATTGGGTCTCATAATCCACCCCACCACCAGCCTCAAATCATAATCCTTCAAATCTTTGCTTTCCAAGTAGCTTAGGGGCTATGTTTTGTAGAGGAATATGAATTTTGCAGGTAACGTAACCACTCATTTCCAGGATACGGCGGTCCAATTCATTAACCCCGGGTTCTTGACAGACTAGGTGTTGCTTGCCTTTCTGGCTTTACTCCGATCCTTTCTTTCTGTGGAACTTCATTAGCCCCACTTTCCTACTTGCGGACACCCACACATGCACTTGGCACCCCAATACTAGGATAAGCTGCTCAAATGGAGTTACTTTTGCTCTATTTCCTTTGTGACTTTGCGTAGGCTGCTTGTTTCACTGGGGCAACCTTTCCAGTCCCTTTGCCTTCCCAGGTACTCAAGTCTGTCTGTGAGTACACCTACTTCTCCCAGGTGCATGTTTTTGGACATTTTTCCTTGTTTTCCCTAAGATGATCATCCAGCTGATAAATTCACAGTGGTCTTTCAATGAGCCAAGTCAGCTCTTTTTTCCTGCCATGACGGAATGCTACCTACCTCAGAAAGCATCCCAGAGAGTGGGATGCAGACGAGCTGCTCTGGAGAGGCTCATGAATGAATGAACAAGGGAAGACATGAATAAATAAAAGCACTTGGAGCAGAGCTTGCAAGCAGAAGTTCCAGGAAATGGATCTGATGAGGACATGCATGAACTGCTGCGGCTAGAAAAAAGCCTAGTCAGGAGCTCTTGTACACAAGGGATAAAACAGGCAGGTTTGCATGACAATGGCCTTAGTAGATCAATAGGATATGGAGAGATGAGAGACATATAGGCAATACCAAAAGCACAGTAAAGACTTTCTATTTTGCCTTTTGGGTGTCTCTGTCCTTGCAGTGTTGATTTCATGGTTTTGTGGCGTACCCTTCTTACTCCATGTAAGCATCTGCACCCCACTCTGAGAAGGAGAAGAGGGCTCCAGGAGTCCTCGCTTAGCCCTCAGAGGACAGCCCATGCTGCAAGGCTGTGAGGAAGAGCTGGAAAGCTCTGCAGAACAGATGAGCTTTTAAAAGATTCAAGTTTGGTTAAAAATTCACAACTCGTGGGTTCCAAATGATTCTAGTGACTCTCCTATGACTGAGCACAGCAACTCCTGCAATGTGGATACTTATTTTAAGGGTAATAACAACATTAACAATAGCTTCCATGAAGCAAACATCTCCTATGCTCTAGGCATTTTGCATAAGTTATTATAGTAATCACACACAAACATTTATGGAGTCACTATTATTTTCCAAATACTGAAATTGCCATAATTAACACAGGACAGCCTGTGCATCCAAAATAATGGACAGGCTCCTGGTGGAGTCATTGGTCTTATTCCTATCACAAGCCAACAGCTTAGATCTTCCAGACTCAAAGAAACATAAATTCTATGGAGCACAAAAGCTCAATAACAATGTACATATGATCACATAAAATGATCATAAGTGAAATAATCTACAAGATTTAGAAATAAGTTGTCTATCTTTTTTTGTTGTTATTTCCAATGTACCGTATGAAATTGTGCCTTTTTCTTTTGTGATTCTTTCCCATGGCTCTAACCCCTGATGTCACTGTAACTGACTTTGGTACAGTGGGTATTATATGTACAGATCTTTCTTGATTGATCAAACCAAAAAGGTGGTTTTATTTTTTGTCAAATTACTGATGCATCATCTTTAAAATATTTATTTTTCATATGTATTTGTTGGAATATCACAAATCTTTGTAAGAATAGTTTGAGCTGCTCTTGTGTTTTGGTCATTAATTCTTGAAGGTTTTGAAGAGATTTGCCTGAACTTTATTTCTGTTTTTCACAATTTCTCATTGCCAAGTTGGAGGGAAAGGATGGACAGCTCCTGCCTCTCTCTGATGGTAAGAGGCTGCCAATATTGAACAGAAGATCCTCATAAGGGGCACATCGACAGTGAGTGACAATGCTTCTGTTCAAAATCTCCTTCAGGCATTTGTATGGCACTCACAAAATCATTCAGTACAGAATTGGCTCTGGGCCACAGACTTCAGAGATGGTGGGCATTGGCAGATCTTGTAGAAAAATTTGTAGAATATTCTAGCACCAAAATCTGTGTATCATCAGCCAGTGGAATGAAGCTTTCCATTTTCTTTTCCCCCATGTCGCCTCTGAATTACCACTGTTTCTCTCTCTGACAGTTACACACTCATTCATACTAGTTTTCCAAGTATTTTTAATGTCTCATTTGGCACAGGTAATGAACTACATCCTGACTCTCCAGGGGGAAATATATATTTGAGACCTGCATGCACACAAACAGACACAGAGCAAAACAAAACACATAGAGTCAGAAAGAAGAATAAAGAAGGAAGGCAATAATTACCCCCAATGTTTATAATCTTGTGTCTGTAAGATAGTAGTTTTGCCACTTTCTTCAACTCAGTAAGAAAATAGTACTTTCCTCCTCTTGAGTGAATCATGCTTCTCCACAATTCTTCCTGAAATTTGCCTCATTTGCTAGAAAGGACTCATTAAGGGCTAAGTACTGTCCTGTAACTTTAACAGAATGTCTCAAGTCATTATCCACTTTAAAACTTGAGCTCAGTGTACTATCTCATATTGGAGAGATAAAATAACAAGGTTATTTATAACAAGGTTATAAACAAGGTTATAACAAGGTTATTTATAACAAGGTTATAAAATAACAAGGTTATTTATAACATAGATGAAAAGCCAGCTTGCCCACATCCCTCAGGGCTGGATGTCAGTCAAATCTTCAGAATAGCTGAGCCTCCTACGTGTCCCACAGGCCTGATGACCCAGTTTGCAGCCTGAGTCGTGCAATCTCTGGATCCCTCCCCTTCCCCTTGGAGCCCTGATTTCCCCTCACAGGCTCCATTTGGCTGCTGTCATCTGCAGCTCAGAAAGGAAGAAAGCAGTCACAGAGAAGGAGGGCTGACTATGTGAAGGGCATTCACTGGAGAATAGGCAGGAGCCGGTGTGACTTCAAAAGCTCTCTGAAATATCGGGTCGAATGAGTGGTGAGGATTTGCTAGACTAGACTACATATGTCTATCTACATATTTCACTCCTCAGCTTCTGCAGAGATGATAGCGATTTGTCCATTAATTCATCAAACCAACGTTTATTGAGCACTCGGGTGTGAGATATGGAGATATTTATGTGGCGTATTGATTTGAAAGGCCTGGCCATTTCATTTTTTGTTTCAGATGGTCTCTGAGGAGTATTTTCTTTTTCGGTGGAGAATGGATGTCTTCTTTGGATATTTGTAATCAGCAGCAACAAAAATTGAAAAGAGTTATCTTCTTCACTAGAAGGAAGTAACTACTCCAGAGAAATAAAAATGGTGATGAACATGAGCTCTATGCGTGGAAACAAGTGAACAGGAGGCCCACCAGCATTTATTCCCTCAGTTGTTGAGCAGGGTAATGCCTGTCACAGACCCCCCCCCAAAAAAAAAATGACAGCAATCCTTTGAGATGATCATTAAGACCCAAGAATCAGAGAATAAGGAGGAAAATATTCTAAGGGAAGCCAAGTAACCTAGTATAGATCTGTAGAAAAAGCACTTTGGAGTGGAAGAAACACATACACATGCGCACACATACCCTCCCCCCCCCACATATACACAAACACACATGACCCCTCATATAGACACACATAGACATCCATACCATACTTTCATGTTTAACACCCACATGCATACACACATCGCACATTACACACCACAGGCACAAACACTTCGTCCAAGTGAGTAAACTGCTTCCTACATGATCCATCTATTTATATAACACATTTGGGCTTAGAATGGTTTTTGCATGCCTGAATAGTTTTAAAACACTGTAAAAGAATATCAAACAGTCTGTATATACCTGTATCTATAAATCCTAAAATATTTATCACTCTTCGTCTCTTAAAAATAAACGTTGCCAACTCTTCAGTGTTCCAAGGCCCACCATGGAAGTATGCTGGAAATGAATAAGAGTAAAAGGAGAACAAATGTGTCCCAGCACAGAAATTCTAATTAAAGGATTTTTGTTGGAAGAATGAACATGGCTAGAAACAATCAAACAAGCTTAAGGAAGTCACACACAATGAAGTAGAAAATAACATTATTAAAAACAAGTGAAAACATTGGAGGTATGGGGGTTAAGCGAAGATTAACGTGCAAAATTGTAATTACAACTAATACTATGTATCACTTTTTATGTTTGCTAATTCATTTAACTCTTACAATGATTCTGTGAGACAGAATTTCTTGCACCAATGAGGGGAAGCCTGATGCAGGGAGGGCAAGTTCTTTTCCAACATCATGTTGAGTCAGGAGGGAAAGTCTGCCTACAGTACAATAAGACATTGCAATCTCAGTTGATCACAAGGAGGCGGGGGGTTTCTATAGGAAAGAGTTCCTTTGTCTATTAAAGGTCAGGTGGCAAATATTTCAAGATTCCTTACAATGTCTCTTCCAGCTATTTCTTTCTGTCTTAGAGCATGAAAACCACCACGGGGCATACTTCAGTGGATATGCCTGTCTGTGTTTCTGTGAATGTTTCTATAAAACTTTATTTACCCAAAGAGATGGTGGCATGGATTTGTTTAGAGAACATTGTCAAGAACCGCTTTCAAAAGAGAAATCTTATACTAAATCCTATGTTTTAAATAGATTATTCTGGAAGCTTATGAAAAGGATGAATTTCAGTAGAAACTGGAAATCCTAAAAGAAGAAGTTAGTAGGGCCACATACAAAACCCTGTTCAAATTCTAAACTTGTGTTTTTCTTTCCTGTTGGACTCAAAGGTATTTCAGGTCAGGGACTATATTACTTTCATGATTTTGTTCCTAGTGTGCCCTTATTTGTAGCCCTGTATGTGAAAATGCTCATGGATATTTATATATTTAATGAATTAATAAATGAATGAATAAATTGGTGACTGATTGGATAAGTGGAGAGAAACAAGATGTTTCACCTCACCTCACTGTTTTCTAAACTTAAGTTTATCCCATACCGCCATTACAATTGTAGTCACATCAGAGCACAAACTGTAGCTGCAACCTTTGTGTATAAAATTTTCTCTCTTAACTGAAGACTTTTTAAAGGACACTTAAGATGCATTTACACTTGCAATATCAGCACCACTCACCTGATTTGGAAAATAAGAATGTATACTGAGTCAGGAATATAAAATAGCTTACGTCCTCCTAATTGTCTATATTGTTATTTGGAAAAATATTGAGCTATTACAGTTCTTTTGTGTTGTATAATGACAGTGTTGAACTAAAGAGTCACATGAATGACAAGGGGTCGGCCCAGTCCACTGAGCAGTTGACTTCTTTAACAATCAGGGTGAAATGGCAGAAGAGAAAGAGAGATTCCCTGTCTTCATCATGGCCATGCAACCCCCAAACAGGTCACCCTATGTCAGCCTGAAATTGGCCTCTGGTTCTTCCATTCACCTTGGCGCCTACTTAACCAAACCCCTCTAACCCTTGTGGTGCATGGGGACTTTAGAAAACAGACAGTCCCAGGAGTGACGTCTTTGCCCCTTAGTACAGCCAGACTCACAGATCCCCCTCCTTCAACTACTAAAATGAGGATGCCTGGGTTCTTTAGTCCCCAGCACAGAAAGCTCATCAAACGGTGTGTTCAAAGAACCTATCACTGGGACAGTAGCTGACCAGAAATTACACTGTGGCTAGTCCATCTCCTATTGGAATGGCCTGATCCTCTTTATCTCAACAAAGGGAGAGATGGACAGATAGTGTACATAAAACAAACCAGTCCTTTTGTGTCTGTGTAACTTTTGGATTCAGACAGTAATCCATTCTTTTGTCTTTCTCCAATCTATTCACTTCAGGATCTGGATCCTTAACTTCTTCCTTAAGGCAAAACTCCTCTAAGAGGCTATACAAAGCCCTACACCCTTCTCTCCCAGCTCTTCCCCATTCAAAGCTATCCAATCACTCAAACATTCCCTTTCTACTTGTGCCGGGCTTCGCTCTACCCCTCCCCAACCACATGGGGAGGGGTCCTGGGCTTATCTATCTCTTCAGTGAGGGGTCCATACTCATTCTCTCATGTCTCCCGCGGCCGGTAGGGATTAGACGCGGAAGCGGGGTCCCGGGTTAGCCTAGGTTAGAGTGTGGTTGCGAAACCCCATGCCCGCCAGCCCAAGGAAAGACACAGGCGCACAGTGGACTCGGAGACTGCCTCTAGGACGTCTGTTTATTCAAATGAGGAGTCAACAGATATACCCCCAAGGGCGGGCACAAGAGAGGGACTACAGATTGGCCATGAAGGCTGTTCATCTAGTGATGTCAGGGGCCTTCCCTTGTGGTCGGAGGCCCAGCCCCCCAAGGATTGGGTTTCTGGGGTCCCTGGCCATCAGACACGTGCTCGCCCCAGGGACTGGGGTCTTCTCTTCCTGTTAAAGGCGGAAGGAGAGGGGACATGCTAAAGCCAGCTATGGCCCCTTAAAGGCACAGCTGTGCCCAACATCTGCTCCTTTTTTTTGTTTGTTTGTTTTGTTTTGTTTAAGTTAGCTGGGGATGTTGTAAACATATGGCATATGTAGGCATAAGGCAAATGCTGACATAAGACATACATATATAAATATATAGGGCCTCTTCCACAAAGGGAAGGGGTAGGTAAAGTGGCCATCCATTTGGCTCTGTCCAGAGAGGTTGGAGTTCTTAGCTGGTTTCCGCGCCAAGTGTAGGAAGGTGCAGACATCATTCATTCCTCTTTTGTCGGTGAGGTAGAAGCAGGCTTAGGTTCTGGCATATCTGGGAGTCCACCACTGATAACTTAAATACATGTGATTAGTAAAACATTCTTTTTATATAAACATTGAAGCGAAGATGCTAAACTTTTGCGCTTACATTTTTAAAAACATTTTTATCATGAAACATTATGGTTGGGTGTTAAAACCCTCAGCTCCTATTTCCCTCTAACGGGAATCCCCTAAACCAAACAGTAGAGGTAGAGGAGTAGAAGAAACATGGTGCAAAATTTCTTTAGTTTTTGTACAAAACTGCAAGCGACATTGCCACAGCTAAATATTGCGTCTCTATAAATGCTCAAGAAAGAGTTTAGAAAGCAAACAAACAGGGAAGGGAAGCTGGCTGCTTTTTTTTTTTTTTTTTTTACTGCTACCACTGTTGCATGCAGGCAAGTTTTCTGTATTCTCTTAGAAGAGCAGAAGAAATCCAGTATGTTCTTTGTTTTCCTGAAGAGAACAAGAAGAGTCATTTTTCCAGAGCAAGAGCGCTGGGTTTAGTTTTCCAATATGTAAAAGCATATATGAGGCTCTTTCCCACTGTTTTGGGAAGATTTAAAATTTCTTAAGATATTTCTTAAGATATTTAATATAAGCATAGCTATTCTTTCTAATCATAGGGGCTGCTCCCCTCTCTCCCTTTCTTTTTTCAATTTTTATTATTTATTTATTATTTCTTTATTTTTTCATGACATGTCAGGGCATGAGGCTGGGTTGGGATAAGGGCAGAGGTCTTTCTTCTGGAGCTACTTCCTGCTGAAAGGAGGTGAGGTGGTCAAGGGCCCCTGGTCAGCCTGGCACTGTCTAATGTTGCTGGCAAAGGTTCTTATCATTACCACGATAATGGAATGGCCATCCGGGCCAATGGGTGTCCTGGTCTCATCTGGGAACCCTGTAGCTTGGCACAGCAGTATGGAAAAATGATGGCCTTGAACCGCAAGTTTTCAGGTGGTGACTTTAGGGAGATGTTACTCTGTTAAAAAGAGACTTTTGAAAAGATCAAGCAAAGTATTGACAAGTTCTCAGAGCTGGCTGGCATGAATGACATAAAATATATCCTGGACATAAGGCAGAAAAGTAGATTGGTTAAGGACATTTAAAGCCCCCAGCATATTCTGGTTGGTTGCTGAGTATTCCCTGGCCTTGTAGGCAGATGCCCTTTTGGCTTAAGCAGGGTGATGATTTTAAGAGATTTTCCTAGTTATAAAATCCCAAGATAACTCTGTAGCTTTTAACAGCTATGGTTCCTTTGATCTGGCAACATGTTTGCACTTTGATTGTTTAAATTTCCAGTTAGGAATGTACTTTCAGGCCTTTGTCTTAGCCTTGTTTGTATTCGAAAGACTTTGAACTCAAATGACAATTTTTTTTCTTAATGCAGGAATCATAATTACAAATTTAGAGGCACTTATTCATTTAGCTTTTTAATAAATTAGTGAGATATACATACAGGGTTAATGAGAATTTACTTTTATCCTCATAGTTAAACAAACATACTTTAAACACTTGCCTGATTTTATGCAACTCAAGACACGAGTCTCACATGGAAATTCAGCATACGAATCATCAGCCTAATATCCAAGATAATTTAATTGTGTTTACCTGGGTTTAAGCAAAAGGGATTTTGGCCTCAGCATTTCGCTTTTTCTAATATCTCCAAATAACAAGAGTATCACAGGATCAAATCACATCAGGCAAGCAAACCTTTTAACCACTTAGAAAAACTCTTTTGATTTCTGGTATCTCTAAGCTGGTAATTATAGGAAATTCAACCAAATTATTTATTGCTGTATCAGAACTATTGTTTGCCTTTTAAAAATATCTCCAATTACTCTGTTTTTTTGTCTGAAATTTGGGGCTTTTTTCTTAATCTCTCTCTCAGCCTGTAGCTGTGAGTTTAACACAGTGAAAGTGTGCAGGCAAGCACAGCAGGTTTTTTTTCACAGACACAGGCACTAGCCCTGCCCAGCTGCAGCGAGAAAGTCGCTGGAGGTCTGCCCGTCTCTTGAGTCCTGGCCCATTCCCGGTGGTGGTAAAATTTGGAATCTCCTTTATCTGTTAACCAAGTTTAGAATTTAGCCCGCAAACTCAGAATTAATGAGTCTCTGACTGGAGAACATTGATAAAAAACTGAGAACCCCTTTTGTCTCCTTTAAAGCAGATTAGCCAGCCTTCCCAGGCCTCAGAGGCGGGGCTGGGTGAGAGAGCATAAAGCAGTTTCCGCCCAAAAGCCTCCGAGGGCCCACCAGCAAGGGTGGGGGCGGGGAGAAGATCACCCTACCTTAGTAAGCACTGCTAACAGAAATCTAAGTTCTTGTCTCTTTTCAGTGGCCATATAATCCAATCCAGTGGGTTTGGGGCTGGCTTTGGGGGTGGAGAGAGCACACACAGCTCTGCTCCCTGGGACACTGTCGCGCTCAGCCGCTCTCACTACCCGGGCACCAAGCCGCCAGCTTGGTGCTCCAGTGGCTCAAAGATTCTCACGCTATGCACTTAGCACCACCCACAGCTGCCGGGGCCCCGCTGCTCCTGGCGCTCGCGCCGCCACTGCTCTTGGTGGTCCCAGAGCAGGAAGAAAAGCAGAAGATGGTGTAAGGGCAAGCTGCTCGAGACACTACGCGAGTCTCTATGTTCGCCATGACTCAACATTACTGGGGCCACGATCTCTCCACAGCAGGTGTGGAATTCACGCTGCTTGTCCCGGACCCCAACTACACAGCCTTCACTGCCGCTTGGTGCCCAGAGACGCACAAAGGTGCGCGCCGCCACGCAGGCTGCAGAAATCTCTCGGCCCTTGGCCCATGTGAAAAATTTGATCCAGTCTCTTGGACATGGATCGGTTTTGCCCCACCTTTTCTCTCTTTCGGTGGGGACCACACGGTCGGAGAATTCATTCTTTCCAATTTTACCAAGGGCTACCTAGCCGCAGAATTACCCCCATGGGCTCTATGACCCCATGTTCAGGTCGCCAATTGTCGGGCTTCACTCTACCCCTCCCCATCAACGTGGGGAGTGGTAATCTGCTTATCTATCTCTTCCATGTGGGATCCATACTCACTCTCTCACGTCCCCCCCGGTCGGTAGGGATTAGATGTGGAAGTGGGGTCCTGGGTTAACCTTGGTTAGTGTGTGGTTGAGAAACCCCATGCCCGCCAGCCCAAGGAAAGACACAGGCGCACAGTGGACTCGGAGACTGCCTCTAGGACATGTTTATTCAAATGAGGAGTCAACAGATATACCCCCAAGGGCGGGCACAAGAGAGGGACCACAGATTGGCCATGAGGACTGTCCATCAATTGATGTCAGGGGACTTCCCTTATGGTCGGAGGCCCAGTCCCCCAAGGATTGGGTTTCTGGGGTCCCTGGCAATCAGACACGTGCTTGCCCCAGGGGCTGGGGGCTTCTCTTCCTGTTAAAGGCGGAAGGAGAGGGGACATGCTAAAGCCAGCTGTGGCCTCTTAAAGGCACACTACTGCCATCACCTTACGCCTCCCTAACTCCAGAAAGTCTTTTTTCTGTGCCTTCCTTCTGCTAAACAAAAAGTGATGTGGTTTAAAAAAGGGTGTAACACAGAGTCAAGGCAATTTCTTTAAAGTGCATGGCTAAGAAAAGAGATTTTGCAAAGACTAAAATAATTAGTAAAGTTGGTATGTAATTAAGTTCGCAGTTATTAAAGAATAACCTAAGGATATTTTCCCATAAGGTCAAGATTATTACATTGAAGTAAAACCAGTATCCCATTTTTTTCATCTATCTATCAATGGAATTGCTTCTGTGATATTAAGCTTGTCAAATTTTTAACAAAACTGGGGGCTGGAGATATGGCCTAGTGGCAAGAGTGTTTGCCTTGTATACATGAGGCCCTGGGTTCAATTCCCCAGCACCACATGTACAGAAAACAGCCAGAAGTGGTGCTGTGGCTCAAGTGGCAGAGTGCTAGCCTTGAGCAAAAAAAAAAAGAAGCCAGGGACAGTGCTCAGGCCCTGAGTCCAAGCCCCAGGACCGGCCAAAAAAAAAAAATTTAACAAAACGAATATCAATTAAGCCAAAGTTTATTAAAGTGTTTATGTCAAGGTCATTCAAGTCATCACATTATTACAAAGTATGTAAAGCTAAAATGCTATTTTTTTGCTGCCTAATATTTCTGTTTCCCAAGTATGCAAGCCACCTATAATACAAAGCTGAAAAGAACACCAAGAAGGTCTATGTATGCTCTTATCTGCCTCATTACATTCTAAAAGGTTTGGTGGCATCTACAGTGGTTTCAATCTTCATTAGTATGCTAAAGTGGTATATACATTAAAAATAACTTGACAGCTTAATCAGTTAATGTTTTAAAACTTTCATAGTAACAGTGTTAAGACATTCATTATGGGCTGGAGATATGGCCTAGTGGCAAGAGTGCTCGCCTCGTATACAGGAGGTCCTAGGTTCAATTCCCCAGCACCACATATACAGAAAATGGCCAGAAGTGGCGCTGTGACTCAAGTGGCAGAGTGCTAGCCTTGAGCAAAAACAAGCTAGGGACAGTGCTCAGGCCCTGAGTTCAAAGCCCAGGACTGGTCAAAAAAAAAAAAAAAGATTTTCATTATCACAGACTTGATTCAAGTCATTTCAAGTCAGATCCACAGAGGGATAAATATTGCTTACAAATGTTTATTCATCTAACTTTATTCTTAACAATTTCATGTTAGGTGCCACGAGGAAGCTCTTTCTATTGATCTCCTTGTTCTTAAATTGGAAATGAAAGCGTTTATTGGCACAAACTCTCACTTGACCTATCGATCATACCCCTTTTCCTCATTGTGAAATTGGACCTGCTGGGGCACCTCATTCCAGCAAGGAGCAAAACGCCACCTGGGACTCTATCCCCGCAAGGAGACAGACCACACAGACCTGCCAGGATGGTGGTGGTGACAATGGACCATCCAGATGTAGTTGGGAAGAACTGCTCAGATAAGACGGGATGGTGTCAGATCCTGAATGGAGCCTCTTGTGTTTGTCCTTTCAAAAGTAACTAAAGTCCCAGGTCATGAGAAAATCATTCCTAAACATGCCTACTTGCATATTCTAAACAACTGGAGAGGTCTGTATGCCTTGGCTTCTGTCTCCCTCCACATTAACCTTATTACATTGCACACTGCTGTCCTGACCCTTGTTTCAGGTGAAATTAGCATCAGAAAGCAAAGACCTAGCAGATTAATTCCCCTATTGGCCATCCTGGGAGTATTGTCTGTGTAAGTTGAGGAACTGCTGGGTTAGGAGTCTTCCTAATGAGGTGCCAGACTTTGAAGTCAGGCCCCACCCGTGAACCCCATTTTAGAATCGAACCCTGAGCCAATCAGATTTGTACCTGTGTTCTAATCTTGCTTGCACAGCTGATGTAACCTTGTTCTTTGCCTTTATAAGCCCTGTATAATCACAGCTCGGGGCTTCCTCCTAACCTCCGCTGTGTCGGTGGGTAGGACGAGGCCCGAGTTGGCAGCTCGTTAAATAAAGCCTTGCCTTGCTTTTGCATTTCGGAGTGTCTGAATCTCGGTGGTCTTCTTGGGGGTGGTCTTGCGACTTGGCACAACATTTAAAGCATCCTGGAAGAAATATTGACCCAATTGACAACCCTTCAGAAGCAGGTAGACTCTTGCAGCAATAGTTCTCCAAATTAGAAGGGGGCTTGGTCTCCTCATAGCAGCCAATGGGCCCTATTACAAGAACAGTGCTGTTTCTTTACTAACAATTTCATTGTAGGCAGGGGCAGGAATCAAAGACTATGAGATTTAGTCTCACACATAAAAACTCAATCAACAGAGGCTTAGCTGCCTCTGGCCATCCCTGATTGTCTACTATCTATCTCCTACTAATTCTATCATTTCTTCCATGTTTTTTAAATCTTGTCCAAAGGTTTCTGGCTGATCAAATAATTGCCATTTCTCATGCAGCTCCCCAAGACCAGATTAAGACAAGGTTCTTTCTGCAGTTGCTCCAATGAAGTTGCTCCCTCTTCCCATCAATATCATCAGTTGGACATTTGATGAATTGAGATTGGGAACTTGGAATATTCCCTTCCCACAAGCTATCTGAAGCCCACAAAACCCCTTCCCCTTTATTCTTTCTGATTGTACCAATATATTTCTTTCCATTTTATTTACTTGAAAGCAAAGATAATTGATTTTAACTCTTTTCCTTTTAATACATTTATTTTAATGCTATAAGTTATCCTCTAGGTACAGCTTTACCTCCATGTAGAGAATTAGTGTCCCTTATCAATTGCTTTGAGTATAAGGTACATTCTTTTTGATACTGGAAACATTCTCAGCCACTTACCATACAGTTTCTTGTTCTACACTCTCCCTTAATGTGACTGATTCCAATACCTTTTCTTTTTACTATTTTCTCCCAGTGACCACCTCCCTATGGGATAGCTATATGCTGCCTACACACAGCCTAATCAACTAACTCTACTGACCCTTATACTGGCATAGACATTCCAGAGTAGCAACAGTGACCACCCCAATGTGTAAGTGCCCAGAGTTCTTAAGAATTAAAACTACTCATGAGAATCATGCTTGAATAACAACCTAGACCAGATAAAAGTATTGGCTTACAGCTTTCTCATTCTCTGTGTTTCTTTGTTTTTATCTCTCCTGTCTTTCTGACTTTCTTCTTTCTCTCATTTCACTCCCATGTCTCTCTCTTGTATGGTCTCTGAGGTAGCTAAATACCCATGTGTGACCTACAAGTAACAAGCACACACACACACACACACACACACACACACACACACACACACACCCCTCCTAATCATTGAAGCAGCATTTGCACCTTAAAGATCATAAATTAAAATCCTTGTGTACTTATTATAATTCAATTCAATTAATTAACTTAATTTAAAATTAAGTAGCATTATTTCATTTCATACTCAAACTATTCTAAATACATTGAGTATAACAATTTTTTAGAAAGCAGAAAACAGTTCTAAGGAAATCACCGATAACTGAGGGGAACAAAAGGAAAGTCATAATACACTTGATGAGGTGCCAGACTTTGAAGTCAGGCCCCACCACGTGAACCCCATTTTAGAATCGAACCCTGAGCCAATCAGATTTGTACCTGTGTTCTAATCTTGCTTGCACAGCTGATTGTTGTAACCTTGTTCTTTGCCTTTATAAGCCCTGTGTAATCACAGCTCGGGGCTTCCTCCTAACCTCCGCTGTGTCGGTGGGTAGGACGAGGCCCGAGTTGGCAGCTCGTTAAATAAAACCTTGCCTTGCTTTTGCATTTCGGAGTGTCTGAATCTCGGTGGTCTTCTTGGGGGTGGTCTTGCGACTTGGCACAACATTTGGGGTTTCGTCCGGGATAGCCCCAGAGACCCCGAGATCCCAGACTCCGAAGGTAAGAAAACAGTGCTGTTCATTTGTCTTGTCCTGTAACTTGTCTGTCTGTTTTGCTTTTGCTTGGGTCTACTCCTCCTGTACCCTGGCAGGAGGTTGTGGGCCAACTTGGGTCTACTCCTCCTGTACCCTGGCAGGAGGTTGTGGGCCAACTTGGGTCTACTCCTCCTGTACCCTGGCAGGAGGTTGTGGGCCAACTTGGGAGATCTCCAACTCATAACTCGGGTCCACTCCTTCTGCACCCTTGCAGGAGGTTGTGGGCCAACTCGGGTCCACTCCTTCTTGCAGGAGGTTGTGGGCCAACTCGGGTCCACTCCTTCTTGCAGGAGGTTGTGGGCCAACTCGGGTCCATTTCTTCTGCACCCTTGTAGGAGGTTGTGGGCTAGCTTGGGAGATCTCCAACTCGTAGCTTTTCTTAGGCCTGTGTGTTTTCCTCCTTTTGTATTAATTGTTTGTTTTTTGTAGCCTTTTGGACTGAACATCTGATCAGCGCTATGGATAACGTTCTATCTTGAGGACCTCCATCTAACCCCCTAGACTTGATCCTAGCTCACTGGAGGGAGGTTAAGGAGATAGCTCATTTTTGTGTGTTTCTTTCTTGCACTGTGCCTGACTGACAAACGGATGATGGGGAACGTTCCTTCCACTCCCCTGGACTTGACTTTAGCTCACTGGAAAGATGTACAGGTGACAGCCCACAATCAGTCAATCAGTGAGAATGTCCGCAAAAAAGAACTCTAGGGGGACCCCCCACCCAGCCTTCTTAAGCAGAAAATTGTTTGGTGCGCTAAAATGTTTTACTAAGACTAAAAATGTTTTACTAAAACTATCAAGCCCTGGAAAATGAGGCTGGAGAATGCTAAAATCATTTGTTAAAGGTTTTTGTCTTAAAATGTACGGCCGATGCTTATTCAGCGCGCTTTAAGATCTTTTGAAAATGTATGTGTGTGTGCATGTGTGAGTGTGAACATGTTCAAGACTGCAGTATGATGCAAAACTAAGTTTAAATTCAAAGGTCTTCATGCCATGCAGTAACTGGGACTGAAGAAAAAAAAAAAAAAAAAGCTTTTGAAACAAACAGTCCGTAAGCAAAGGGCGGCACCTGGTTTCAGATTGCCTGTGAGCTTCAGTTTTTCCGATGCAGATAAAAGCTAAAGTGTTGTGTTAGTGTTAAAAAGGCTTTGGAAATCAAGAATACATTTCTAGATAAGAAATTTGGAAGTAAAATTGTCCTAAATAATTATTGCAAAGTGAGAAAAGGAGAATTATGGCTACCAAAATGTTTAATTGCCATTCCAGCTTCTTTGTAGGTTTTTTTGTAACAGTTTCCAGCAGGCCCACAGAGAAGCACAGGTGATTCTTACAAGTTTGTCAAGATCTAATACTGACCCTTAATAAGTTCCAGGTAAGATAGCATGCTTAAAAACTACTTCTGTGTGGACCACCTTGTTGCTTATAATTGGAGTAAAGTGGCCCCTTATAAGACTCATTGATCTGAATCTGCGGTTCGAAGCCAGCCCAGGCAAAGAAAGGTCCCTGTGAGAGACTTGTCTCTAATCAGCCAGCAGAGTGCTGGGAACGGAGTGGTGTGGAGCTCAAAAGTGGTACGGTGCTAGTCTTGAGCTGGAGAGCTGAGGGACAGCACTCAGGCCCTGAGTCCAAGTCGAAAGTCACTCCTCCTGGGACAAAAGTGATGGAGCATCCAGAGGCAGTAAGCCACTGCTTGGATGGCAGAGATGGTGTCAGATCCTAGAGTCACTACTGTTGGCCTTTCAAAAGTTAAAGCCGGGAAGTCCTAGAAGAATAGTTCATAAGCATGCCTTTCCAATGCCCATGTCTACTGGGCAGGAATTTGCCAGTCATCTGTGATAGTGGTTAGTAAGGAGAAGTTTGTCAAATGAGATAGATTAAAATCTCACCCCCCGCATTTACTCAAAGCTCCGACTGGCAGTAAGAATTTTAAGCTGATACATCTGTTTAGGAAAGAAAGCTTGTAGACCTGAGATTGTGTCCTTATCTGTTAAAGACCTGCAAAGGTAATGTAGGCATTTTTTTAGGTCATCAGAGATCAGTTCCCCAGCAGTTGTTTTTGGGAAGCTGAGGGCAGGCTTTGGATACTACTTTTGGCCCTACTGGCCCATGCCTTACCTCTATATCATCCCCTAGACATGCAAGCCATTCAAATGGACAGAATGGAGCCATGATTGGCTCCCAAGGTACCAAAAAGAAAAAGGGGGAAATGAGGTGCCAGACTTTGAAGTCAGGCCCCACCACGTGAACCCCATTTTAGAATCGAACCCTGAGCCAATCAGATTTGTACCTGTGTTCTAATCTTGCTTGCACAGCTGATTGTTGTAACCTTGTTCTTTGCCTTTATAAGCCCTGTGTAATCACAGCTCGGGGCTTCCTCCTAACCTCCGCTGTGTCGGTGGGTAGGACGAGGCCCGAGTTGGCAGCTCGTTAAATAAAACCTTGCCTTGCTTTTGCATTTCGGAGTGTCTGAATCTCGCTGGTCTTCTTGGGGGTGGTCTTGCGACTTGGCACAACATTGAGAGTGGCAAGGATTTGGGGCCACAGAACACCTTTTTGCAGACAAACATCCTGCATCCTGGAGAGGGATGTCTGATGGGACTCCATCATTTGAGTCAACCTTATATCTTTCTGGGTAATAGCATTCCAGGTAAAAGGAGAGACTTGAAGCTCCCTGAGGCAGAGTGTTTGTGCAACCAACAAGGAGACAAGCAGACTAGAGTAGAAAGAATGCCTGGCTATTCTGCTCTTCCTAGATTGGCTCAAACAAACAACTCTTCCCTGAACTCTAGAAGGGTCCAGTTTTCCCTTCTGTATGTTCTTCTAGTTCCTTTGGTCTTATCTCCATCATCCTTCCTTCAATTTGTGGTTATATATGTGTGGAATTATTTCTCTAGGATGTGTGTATCTTGAGAACCTAGTTCTAGTTGTTACATTTTATAGCCCACAGTAGAGAACAGGATTTGGACTTTGTACAGACTCAATAAACATTTGCCTTCTGATGGATTTGCTTGAAAGGGCTCGGGTCTATATGCATAGAAAGAGAAATCCCTCCTACCAGTGAGTAGAATTTTCCACTTAGGAACTCAAAGTCTATAAAAGAGTTTCTAGGCTGTGCCTCTTGCAATTTTAGAACACAAAGGAAATTGGGGATTTTGAAAGGCAGCATTGCAAACCTGTCATGGATCAGCTACATTCCAAGCATTTTTTTCAGAATTTAACAGAAGAATCATCATTAGTAAAACTAGTTTTTCTGGTGAAACACACACACACACACACACACACACACACACAGACAGACATATGTTTATGTACATATATGTTTATACATATTTCAAAATTAATGTAAAAAGATGCATGAAATATATGAAGACAAAAATTTTTGTTTTGAGTGACAATCTGCCTTTAACAAAAGCCATTGTCTTACAATGAAAAAATGTTACATGGCAGGAAGTGTCATGACACAGGATTGTCAACCTTGGACTGGTCATACCTATGTGCATCAGTCTGAGGTGAGATTAAACCTCTCCTCTCATAATTTCCTTCTATTCCATGCTGAGAAGATTAAGCTATAATCTTTAAAAAATGCTTCTTTGTAACTGTTATTAAATGAGTTTTTATATATCAAAAGTATGAATTATTTCACATGACATGTCCTTTGTGTTCCATGAATAAAGTATAATCTTAAAAGTTACTGTAGACCAAATATCATTGAAAAGTGCCAACCTTATTCACCTTTCAAATGAGGAGGGTGGGGGCCTGGAATCTAGCTCATTCATCCACCCAATGCAACTCCCTTCTCTGTGATTTTCTCCACATTTCCTTCCAACTACGTTGTTGCATCGTCAATGTTTGTTTAAAAGCTCTGTCTTTCCCACTTCATTATTATCCACACCAGGAAAGGAATCAAGCAAAGAAGGGTGTCAGGCCCAGGTCGCCTCCCCTGGCGTGGGGATCCAGGCTCTGCTATGCTCTAACAGCTCCCTTTCTCACCCTCTCCCCTGGTCACCCAACCTGCAGGTAAGGCCAGAGTGAAGTGGGGGGCTCAGGAAAGACCTCAAGTGCACACAGCCGTACGAGATCACTTTATCCCCCTCCTTACCCATGAAGAGAGCCAGGCGTACGCGGATCTCAGAGACTCTTCAAGAGCAAATCTGATTTAATAAGGGAGGGGCTAAGGCTGATATGGTAGAAGGTGATGAGAGAATGGGTCATCGACCAGAGAGCTGACGATAGGCTGGCAAGCTTGTCACAGGACCCCCTCAGGAGCTAACGTCACTTGGATAGCGCCACACCAGGGGCGAAAACCCGCGAGACTGGGGGGCACATGGGCTGGCGATAAAGTTTGGGGGCTGTTCGCAAAGCTGGTTCTTCTGGTTCCGGACCCAGAGAATTGTGGCCTGCTTCCACATTCCCCAGGGCTGGGGGAAAGGCGGCATCTCAGGCGTGCTCTCCAATGCCCTTCCCCCTCAAGGCCAAAGCTGAACCCCAACAGAAGGGTCTTTGTTTCTATAAGTTACAGAATTTCCTCGGTCTTTAAGGACTCTGAGATGCAATTATACCTGAAGTGAGATTAAAACTCTGGCACTACTTTGAAGAAAGCACATAGCCCTCTGTCCCAGTGTCTGTCATTTTAGATTTCACTCTGGGGGAGCATCTTTTCAATCTTGTTCTTAGAGACCAATAAAAATGCATCATGGGTATTCTTTCATACTCATCGATAATACAGATTCAGTAACTTTATCACAGGAATGCATAGTTATGAATATGAATCATATGTGAGTCCGATACCAGTGGCTTGTTCCTGTAATCCTAGGTAATCAGGATGCTGAAATTTGAGGATCAAGGTTTGAAGCCAGCCAAAGCAGGAGAACAGTGATACTCTTACATCTGATTAACCACCAAGAAGCTGAAAATGGAGCTGTGGCTCAAGTAGTAAAGCATTAGCCATGACTATAAAAACCTCAAGGACAGTTCCCTAGCTTAGAATTCAAGCTCTCGGAGCAGCACACCCAGACACACGGTCACACACATGTACACATACATAGAACTATGTACATACCGATTTGGCATTTTTGTAGGTGCCTATTATTCAGGCATGATTACTTTCTTAAGATCAATTTCTAGAAATAGACATTTCAAGGTAAAAAGGAAAAAACTTTGAAGAAAAAGGAAACAGTTCTTTGTGAATTATGACCATAATAATTGTAAGGTTAAATTTCCTTGTTAGCTGGTGAGTAATGTATTATATTATTCTCTTTTGAAAATCATGATAGTTTTCTAAGTAAAATCAAAATCACTGTTGTGTATTCTTTGGACTTGCAAGAATATTAAACTTTCTCCAGAATCTTCTGGAGGGATCTAGAAATGTCTTCATCTCTTTCCCTATATTCATGGGCTTCCCCATTTTTGCGACTGATAGTAAAGGAACAATGTTAATTTAGTTAAGTCAAGTTTGCTTACCTGCTACATTTTAATCCTTCCTCCTTTCTGGAATATAGTTTCCACATTCGCATTCTATGGTACACTGGTAGCATTGTCTAGAGAAGAGTTATCATGGTACACTGCCTGATAATAGTAATGCAGTGATGGGCCCCGTGGGAGAATTAATCAAAAATACATTTTTAATAGTAAGTGTGGAAACGTCCAACTTCTCTGTCATTGTTACTGGCCTGGAAAAGTGTAGTCGTGCACAGCGTTGCATTTAAATGTGTTCTGACATTTGCTGGTCCATCATCAGAAAACTCTTGGCTTTCCTGAGCCTTCATGGATTTCTTTAATACAGTGGGTTTAAACTTAGCTACTTATTAAGTAATTTTATTTTAAATTTAAATAAAAATTAGCTATTACATAGAAACCTATTCATTATTCATCTTGATGGGATAATGATTTTCAGTTGCATTCACATTGTCTTAAAGGATAAGACTTTGTTCCTTTTAACGTCTGAATAGTATTACATTGTACATATGTACCACATTTTATTCATCTATTCATTATCTGATATTGATTGACTTCATGTCTTGTCTACTGTGAATATGCTACAGTAAACTTGAGTTACAAATGTCTTGATATGTGGATATTGTTTCTTTTGAATCTACGTCAACTTGTGAGATTGTTGGATTACATGTTAGTATTACTTTTAACCGAGGGTGAGGGGTTTGTACATTGATCTTGCCAAGTTGCATTCCCACCAGCAGTGTCTAAGTGTTATAAGTGTTTCTTTTTCTCTACACCTTACTTAGTCCTGCTTATTATTTGCCTTTTTTAATAACAGCCATTCTCACTGGAGTAAGACTGAGCAGACTGAAATATTCTGAGTGTCCCTCTTAGCTTTGGAATTCTGTTTCAGCCTCACATCAAGTGATCTCTCTTACCATTTCAGACCCCCAGTCTCTACAATATATTTAGCAGATAATAATTGCAACTCAGAAATATTGATATTGATAACATAAAATCAATTAGTCAATTAATGTTAATTGCTCTGCTCTGTAGGTTTGAGAAGCAGAGCAGTGAAGTACAAGAAACAGTTCCTGCCTAGTGGTTCCATTGGAGGGGAATCAGGAAGTAATCAAATAATCTGGCATAAATTTGCCAAGGACAGGTACAGGGATGGAAAATTACAGGAATGAGTAGAAAGTGAAATTCTCTTTAGTTCTCCTGAAAAAAAAATAATGAAGGATTTCATTTGTGATTGGAAAAGAGTTATTTTAACTTCCTTTCACATAATTTGATTAAACACCTACAGACTTTTCAAGGACAGTATCTTATATCTAACATTGTTTCCTTTCAGTGTCTTTCCCATTTTTTTCACAAAATTTTTGCTTCATTGTCCTGAGTTGTAAGCCATCTCCTTTTATGTTTCTTGTCTCCTTTGCATACACAAAGGACTACCTGATTGGATAAGTTGTACTGCATAAAAGACATTTCCTCACATGATTATATCCACAAAGTTTCTGAACTTTTCCTCACAACCTCTATTTACCCTGGGCAGTTTGCTAGCGGAACACTATCAGCTCCTCTTTTCTCTGGTCACAAAGCCAGACTATTGGCTTCCCTCAATCACGGTATTCTGAATAACTCACTCTCAGCATATAAAAGGTAGCCCCAGGAGCTGGGGGAGGCAGAAGAGAAGAGGCAGATATATCCAGAATCACAGATAGCAGTTTATTAAGTACTTCTTCTGGACACTAGAATAGTTTAGATCAGAAAGAAGGGGGTATATATTTGGTCAGGTCAAAAGTGACTTCATCCAAGCCAGAATGCGTCTGGTTTGTCTTAACATCAAAGAGTCAGACACATTTGTGGCTCCAGGGTCCAGGGTAAAGTGTCACATGTCTCTTTAATGGTCTTATCCACTTATAGTTTGTGGAGAAATTATACAGAGAAAACCCACTGGGGTTACTCTGGGGCAATGATATTAGTTATAACTCAACACGACTGCAGTCATGTAGGTCAAATTCATATACGTGAATTAAGACTTGTGGTCAGAGGGCAGACCTACCTGTCATGAAATGGACAGGATGGATGAGAGCTTTGGAAGCTATGCTTCCCTTCAATGCTCTTCAGGCAATGGTTCCTGGTGGGGAACTGTTCTCATTTAGGGTCCCTGGTTCATTGAGTAGAATATACTTATACCTGAGCTGCCTCATCCACTGTTAAGAACAGACTTATATGCTAAACTCTCTGAACTCACATCTATCCAAGACTCTAACTTTACCTATTATTAGGTAGAGTCATTATACGTGTGTGTGTGTGTGTATTCCGTAGTTTAACCAGCTTTCTTAACTAATATCTTATCTTCAAATAGTAGGCTCTACAAAAAGCTGATAAAGATGATTTCATTTAAATATTCAAAACTGGGAATATATAATGAATTAAAATATAAATTCTAATTATACACAACTCATCCTGCTTTGCAACTGTCATTCCTTCGTGTCCTGAAGATTTTATGTGAGAAGTCTCTGGAAAAAGTTGGGTAGGACAAATTGGGTAATTATCATTGTGCATCTCAACTTTTATTTGTGTATAGTATGTGTGTATACATACATATATGCTCTCTCTTTCTAAGTAATCTTCCTTTCTTTCTCTCTCTCTTCCCATTCTCTCCTTCTCCCTTTCCCTTTCCTTCTCCATTCAATACATTTCACATATGAAAACAGGGACAAACACACCAAAATTACATAATAATGAATCTCAGAAGATATTTGAGGTGGTTAAAGTTATAAAATACATTTGTTTCCTTTATATCTTTTACTATATATAGTGGAAAAATCTAGGGCTCAAAAGTCATTGGTGACTCATCTACAATCCCATTTTAGGAGCTGAGTAGAAAATCAAGCCTTCGCTTTTCACAGAATGAAGCTCGAAAGGACTTTGGGGATATTGGTGATAGGATTCCATGCTGGAGTCCCTGCTACAGACCTAGCTCCTGTCAATCAGCCAAAGGCATTAAATAGGGCCCATTTAATCTTTACTGTGTTTCCATAGGGAAGTATTGTCTTCATTTGAGAAATGAAGAAACTGAGGCTGCTCACTAAGTGATATTAAGGAGTTTATGTGAACATCTGCAAGTAGCTTAGTGAAGATTCATATTCTGGGGTATTTGGAGTCTTTGTTTTCTGGCATTTTTCCTCTGGAGACAGTGACAAAATCCTTCCCACATATTCAGAGTGTATTGTTGTTATTAGGAAAGAAAGAGGCCTTACCCAATCGGTTCTGCAGGTTTAATATACCAAAGATCTTTTTTTTTTCTTATTGTAAATAAATCCTTTAATGCAGTTATCAAGTTATTGATCTTTGACACAGAAGTTAATAAAATAATACTTCACCTCAAGAATCTCATGGACTTAGAAAAATACACAATATTTACAGTACTAAATGCTCAGCTCACATTACCTTTGGGTTTTCAATTTTGTTAATTCACTGGAAATATGTGTGATATAAATTTACTGTGTGAATAAATGTGATGTGTGGTTATGTTTCTTTGTGATGAGAGATGGCTTACATGTGATTGTTTTTGAGTTTATTTTTTTATACTTTTTAAAAAATAACTTATTTCTTTTTAATGAGCAGCAATGTAATTACAGCATGGCTTTTACTACCCCGAATATCATTAGCAGCTTCTCTGTCTTCTTTGCTTAAGGTATATGTTGTAGTGATCACCTAATTTGAGAACATTAGGCCTCAGTTTTCTAAGTAAAATCAACATTTGGGGCCACTGCTTTTTTCTGTGATCGAATGAGAAATGTAAATAAAATGAGGAATTTTTGATACAACAGGACTCAACCAGGACTCAACAGGAAAGAAAAATAGCTAACTAATGTCTCAGATTTACTAGAAAAAAAAACACTTAGAGTCTAGGACAAACAGCTGACCCAAATACATGGATTCTTGTGAAAAGTTATAATAATGGAATCTTGCCTTTTATTCACCCCAGAATTTGAAAGATAGTGATTAGTGAAGAATTAAGGTAGATTTGGTTGGTTTTGGATAAGGTGAAAACATAAGATGCGATTACTACCAAGAATATAGTGAAAGTAGATGTGCTTTGGGATGAAAATCTAGCCAGTGCTATTAAAAAAGGGTAGGAAGAATGTGAAAAGTGATTTTAGAAAGTTCAAGACCCTTCAGAGGCTGACGAACAAACCAACTTATAAAGATCCATCTCATTGTAAAGCAGGATGACATCATTAATGGGGGGATTATGTTGTGGCATTGAGAGGAGATAATGAATACACTTTTAAACAGGTGGATGGGTAAACATGGGTCTGTTTCACCTTGATGTTCTGCAGAGAATTGTCTGTTAGTATGGGCCTTGGGAAACCAGCCTGGAAAGCTGCAGTCTCTGGTCCACCTTTCTTCTGCATGGCCGTCTTGCTTCCAGTGTTTCCCAGGTTCTGCCTCTGAGAAAGAACGGACCAACTATTGGATTCAGAGAGACCACAGAGAAAGAACACACATACTCTGGCCTTTACTGGGTAGAATTGCATTTTAGGAGGAAAATGGCTATATTCAGTTCAGCAGTCTCTGTACTAATGGTGTTTCTTTCTAAGTTCTTTTGTTATTTGTTAGTCTATTTCAAGATTATTTTTCTTGATTGCTTAAAAATTGATTATTGCAAAATTACCATGTATCTTGATATTTATGAGAAAATTTTGCTATTTTGGTTCTCAGAATCCAGTATCACAAATAAACAGCAATTTATATACTTAAATAACATACATTTGTATCTGCCATTTCTGTGGCTACTGAAACAAATTGTCACAAGTTTTGTATTATTTCACATGAAGGTGATGTCTGAAATCACTTTCAATGAGCTGATAAATGATTGGAAAATCTCTATCGTAAAGAGAGGAGAATCCATTTCTTTTTTCTTTTAGACTCTTGTGGATAAGTCACTCCCACCTTCTGAGCATGTAAAATCTTTCTCAAACTCCATATTACAGAAACGTATCTTATTGCATTTAGTGCTTACTTATATAATCTAGGACAATTTACCTACCTTTAGATCTTTTCCTTAAACATATTTTAAACATTCCTCAAGGTAAAGCTGGCACGTTCCAGGGATTCTGACTTATTATATTTTAAATGGGAAGTTTTCAGTCTATCACCGTGTACACTAATGATGTTTCTTTTAGGTCAAACAGGTTATACTCTGTTCCATGAATCCAATGTTCTCTCATTTCTCCTCCCCAAAATTCCCCTTCTCCAGCTTTTGTTGAGTGTATGCATTATTAATCGGACAAACACATCCATCTCTCTGGTTTTAGTTTCCTGATCTCTGGATGAAGCTGAAGGCTGATTTACACATTTATTTATAACAGAGTGTTGCGTGAGCTGGAAAATGACATTTCTGACTTGCCAAACCTGCATTTCTGGAAAAGCAATGAGTTGAAAAGGCTCCCTAAATTGTTATTCTTAGGATTCAAGTCCAACTGGTTCACCATGTATGGTAGGTCTGTTAACCTCTGCTCAGCTTTCCTGCGATTTTCTCATCCATGGTATTAGGTGGTGCAAAGAATGACATTAAAGTTACTCTGGCTCCTAGAGCACTCTGAATAGGATGTTGGTGGAGATTTCTACCGTGTCTCTTGACTGACTCCCTTCACTGAACTTCTTGGGCTATAATAGAGGATCCTGGCTCCATCAAGTGTTCCCTAGCATTCTCCCTCTCTATGATGCTTCATGTCATCATTGTCTGTGCATCAACTTTGCTTTGAGCAGATTTGTCTCCATTTACTGATAAAATGCTGCACTTGGTTGGTTACAGAGTACCTTTTTCTCACCTCTTTTTCTTTGTGAATATAGAAATTAAGTTCTACAGCGACTGTGACCCCTTCAAGCTTTTCACGTATTATTTACATTTATTTAGCATTTGTCTACCATCTTGAACTTCCAGGTCCACTGAGGTAGAGGTGACTATATTTTTCCCATCATTGTCTCCATATCCAGCCTTTTGAATTCTTCCCCTCATAAATAAAGTAAGGGTTGTTGGAAGGAAACCTCTACCTAGTCAGGCAGAAGAGAGTTTATTACAAGATCCAAACCTCCAGCATGCACCAGATGTAGATGTGCAGACAGAGAACTTATGGTGGAGAGAAATTGCATAGTGGAGGGTGAGGAGGAGTTGTGGCCACAGTAAAGGTGGAAATGATCTCAGAGCCTGGGGGACCTCTCATTTCCAGAAAGAGGCATGATCTGGGTGAATGAGGAAGTGGCCTCCGAGCATAAAGTGAACTCAGTGCCTGGGTCCTTTTTTTCACTCACAGTCAGGTGAGTGACTGTCAAGCGATTGACAGTTACAGTTGATTACTAGTTTGGGGCAAGTGATCTCCAGTAATGCTACAGATGCTGTCCTTCATGAAGGGAGCTTTTCTCCCAGGCGGACCTAAAAATAAGTACTTGTTGTTAATGAATGCATTGGGATCTACCAGCCAGACGGTTTAAGTTTCCACCTTACGATGAGCAATTTCCTCAAATTTGGCCTTCATTGTATCCTGTGAATTAAGTTATATAAGCAATAACATAAAGATACAGAGTTAGGGGAAAATGGGTCTCATGAAAATGTAAAGCTATGATTTATCAGTAAGGTTTGGCTAAAAGAGATTGCCATGTGGTTCAGGCAGAAAAGAGTTTATGTGGGGAGAGGGGGCTGGAGAGCAAACTGCCAACCTGTACAAGATGGAGGTATGGGGAGAGAGAAGGGAAAGACAAAGGAGAGGAATTTGTGTTGAGTGGGATCATTTTGGAAATGTGGGGGGTGGGACCACAGCCAATATGGAAGTGATCTCAGAGGCATGACTGGGGCAGTTCAGGAAGTGACCTCAGCAGATAAGAAAGTGACCTCTGAGCCTGAGGTGAGGTCCTTGGCTGACTCACAGTCAGGTGACTGGCAGTCGTGATTACTGCTTTCAGGCAGGTGATCTCCAGTAAGGCTACTTGCTGTCCTTCATGAAGAGGAAAGGGGGAAAGGCTGTTCTCCTGGGAAGACCTAACAGTATTTTCTCACTTCTGCTATAGTGACCTAAGAAACTAGTCTCACAAACCTCATGTAACGGTATTATCCTAGTAACATATTCTTATGCAAAAGGAGTCATTCTTACATAGCAGTAGTTTTGAACACTTGTTTCAGAGTTTGCATATCAGAAGCATCAAAACAAAATTGTTGGAGCTGAATGAGTGGCTCAAATGTCAGAGGACTTGTCTAGCAAGCCCCAGATCCACAGTTCAAGCCCTACTACCACATATAAACCAAAAGAATAACTTAGGTTTCTCTCAGCCTCAGAGAAACTATGAATGAATGAGTGAATTTGAGTTTCCTAGCTCTGAATACAGATTCAGAGTACATGTGTGAAGACTCCCTTTCCCCTTTCTGAGCTGAAATGCCAGGGCTCTGCCTGCCTGACTCATGCCTCCACCCTTTTTGCCTTGGCTAGCTTCCTGGTTGCTCTGCCCTAAACTTTACCAGAAGGTACTCCCCAAGCTCCTTCGCTTTGTGCTGTGTTCTCGCTTCAGAAGGGCAAGAAGCAGGTATCTATGTTCACCCCTTTATCCTCTGGCCTAGTTCAATGTCTCACAGATTGTCTCACACATTGTGAAAATGTGCAGTAAAAGCTCTCAAGTTGATGAATTATTTAATTCTGCACTACGTACACAAATGGCACAGAGCTGACTAGCCAAGGCAAATACTGTTGAAAGTGGCCCACTTGGTAATTGTTTCCTTATACAGGAGGTCTTGTGCATTTCCCAGGCTGTTCAGAGAAGAGGAAATAAATGAGCAACCATCATGATAAATTAAGAGTTCTGTTAGGTAGTTGTGGATGATATGTGTCCTGGCTCAAAAGGATATAACTTGCCTGGGGAACTCCCTAACTAGATTTTCATTCTCACCAAGGACTTTGCTTTGCCTCTTCACTTTTTTTTATTTATATCAGATGGGTGGTTGCGATAATTAAGGCCAAAGTCTGCATTGCATTATGGTTTGGAGGCAGCTATTGCCTTATAGTTTCATTTACACTTCCCTGGCTTCTCCTTAAAATTTTGAGAGCCTTCTTTTCAAAATCAAGACAGCTTTGTTAAACTTCTCCTTTCCCTCCTTCCTTGTTTCAATGAATAGGAAGTCCCCTTGGAAACTCACTAGGCAAACCAGAAGAGAAAGAACTAATCAAACAAGAGTTAGTGTTATTCTCTCTGATGCTACAGGGAAAAAAAGACAGAAAATATTTCCTGCTTTGGTGTAGCTTTCATTTTATTGTTTGCTCAACTCATAATAGTTTTTTTAAGTTAGTTCCATTCCTCTTTCATTTATCTATTTTTTATTATCTATTGTAAGCTGATGAACAGAGAGGTTACAGTTACATAAGTAAGGTAATGAGTACATTTCTGTAATGGTTTGTGAAAAAAAGTCTATGAATTACTACCTCAACAGATGTAGTATTCTTTGTATTTCATCATTCATACTAGTTCATACCATTTTTGTTCTCATTTTGAAAAAGACTCTCCTGATTTGTATCTCCTAAGGGTTATCTTCTGTTTCAGAGCAAAGAGCGTCTACATTCAGCCTCTGGGAGTGAATTCCATGATCCTAGTCCTGTTGATCTTATCATCCTGGTAAGTGATTGCTTTAAGAATGGATATGTTGCACAGTCCTGGCCAATGATATAACAAGAAATTAAAGATTGAGTTGGGGTCTGGGAAGATTTGTCTTATTCATTTGATTTGCAGAGTGGTTATACTTACCTAAGTCAGATTAAAGAGTATGTTTCTTTTTGGACATACGTTCTGCCATATTTGTTTAAGTATATGGATTTTAGGTTTTGTTTTTTAGGAAATTCACCTCTTCCTTTAGTATATGACAACAAAGAGGAAAGGGTCACCTTTCTCTTCTCTTACACACCACTATACCTCAGCACAAGAAAATGTTGAATGACCTAATGTGTGTGTTTCTGAGATCCTTTATAATATATTTTTTATCTATTAAATAATTAAAAGAAAGGAAATTGTATAAGGGAGACAGGGCAAGTATACTTGAAAACTTAAGGAAGACTGTACAATTGATTCTTTCTAGAGAGAAACTCCAAAAGTGGGAGGTCCAGTTAACATTATTTCTATAAGAGTAAAGCGACCCTTATCTCATATATATCACTGTAGACTCATTAATAGGAACTTTGATTCCCAAAATATCCTTTGTTTAATTCACTGACAGCAGAAATAATGCAGTCTCTCTCCTACAGCCTGTGTTAGAGATGACTCAAAATCTCTACCATCTGCCACCCAGGCAAGTGCAACAATAGCATTATCTGTACCAGAGCCTCAGTGTGGCTACAGTATATATGGTTATTCACACATTATCACCTTATTGCCTTAATGTGATAAAATCTTGGAAGATAGGAATGCTTTACTAATTAACATACCACTCAGAGTATCTTGAAGCTACCAATCAGTAAGTACCTTCTGAAGTGGTTTCTTAACCCAATTGCCCATGGCTCAAATTATACTGAATTAATATAAACATAGACTTTGACTGAACACTAGGTTCAACCCAAACTTCTACTTCGGGACATTGTTCATTTGTAGGCACCTCCTCCTGTCGCTTGCTTGTGGAAATTCACTTAGGGAGAGACAGGATCTCAGAAAGTCTAAATCATATGGATTATGGAGGTTGAGCTGTATCTACACATTAGTCTTCCCCTTCCCCAAAGCATTGGGTTTTTTCAAAAGAATATTCACATTCATTACCAAGTAAATTTCCCAACAACTGGGTTTCAGGAAAGGACAGGTCTCAAAGCCTTTATCTCATGGCCTTCTCTTTATTGTTTTCTTTACACTGGGATGTTCATACTTCACTAAGGCCAGCCATTTACCCTGGTCTCATTGGAGCTGTGGTTACAGTCTTCAAATAATGGCTGGCAAGAGTAAGCATCCATTTTACCTTCAAAATAAAATCCTACAAATTATGGCTAAAATACAAAGTGTACCTGCCAAAGAAAAGAACTCATGGAAAATTTTAGTATAGCAAAGGGTGGTCAATACCTTCTAAGAACTAATTCTTGGTTTGTACAAGTTTCCAATATTAGTTACTTATGAGTTCTGTGCACTGAGCTTGACAATTTTGGGGTATTCTATTTATACTTAGATAATGAAAGCAAATTTTAAAAATACACAGATATGTATTCTCATCTATAAATGTGGTTAAGTTTCAGCCTGTATGAAGTTGTACATGAATTTCATATACATCTCATATCCAGTACCTTCATCATGATCTGAGCTGTCCTTCATCTGATCAGAAACGAATCCTTGTCCCTTAGCTTCCATTTGAATTCTTAGTTAAGGTTTGCTGATTTCCTCTGAAGTTGTCACTCCCTAGCTTCAATGTGATTAATTTGTAATTAATGTTATTAACACATTCTAGTATCTTTCACCTTCAAATGCAAAGTACTCCCTAAACTTTTTTTTGTTTTGCCTTTTATAACTTTTTCCAATGGCTGCCCCATTCCTCTGCTTTGTTTGGTAGCAAAGGTCTTCAACAAATTTATTTGCTTAATTCATTTTCTCATTTGCCAGCCTCTCTTTTTTCCCTCACTCCTACTGTTGTTGAAGCCGATCTTTAAAAGTCGCTAACAATCTCCATCATGCCAGTTTCAAAGGTCAAGTCACCAGCTCTCTTTGGAATTACAATGTCAGCAGCTTTTCAGTATTATACACTTGCAATGCTTTTTAAAAATTTTCCTCACTTGGCATCAAGGTCGCCTGCCCTCTCCTTTCCTCCATCATCTCTGTCATCTCTGCATGTTCCTTTTTCTTCTTTTCTTTCTTGTTTCTCCTTGGAAGATTTTGCAGAGTTGTGGCCATCCCCTCTTTCTATCTAGGTTTTCTTGGAGTCTGTATCCAAGTCCAGAGCCTCGCAGACATAGTTTGTAAATGACTTACAGCAACATGAATGCTGAAATTTTCTGTTGATTTCCAAGTTAATATCTCCCATTGGCCTCTAATAATCATATCACACTTACCATGTCTAAACCGAAAATTCAAAACCTTTGTGTTTCAAAATTCTTCTCCTACTCCTCCTCATGTCAGTAAATTGTTACACCAGGCACTCAACTATTCTTCTATTTTCCTTGTGTTGCTCTGACAATCTATGAGTATGTTATATCAATTAAATCTTCACAATTCAGGACCAATATGACCACTTTTAACCACCTTTCTGTTTGCGCCTACCTCGTTCAAGATCTTAAGAACACTTACATTGTTAAAATATCCTTCTGACCAGTGCCTCTTACACATAAATATTCTCGCTACAGGAGCTGGTACAACTGTTGTAGGTTGAATTCTGTCCCTGCAACACATATTACAAGGATAACCTCCTACTATTTCTGAATGTAGCTGTATTTGGAGATAAAGTGATCATCGAAGTAACAAAATTGAGTTCTCCAGTGTGCTCCTTAAAAGAAATAGTGCCTGTAGAGAAAGTATGTGTAGACTCAAAGGCACACAAAAGAAAGGCCATGTAAAGACTTAGGGAGAAGAGAGCCACCTACTGCTGAGGCAGAAGTCCCTAGCAGCATAAAGTCAGATCTGCTTCCAGAACTGTGCAAACATTTCCATCCCTGAAGATCCTGGTTGGTGGCACTTCAACATTACATCCTCACCCCACAAACACAATAATCTCTCACCAGCATAAATCATACCATTTCACTCCATGGTACAAACTTCCAATAGTTCTTAGTATTGTCACAAATTATACTAACTCTTTCATCCATTTCAACCATTCCTTAGCCTATCTTGTTTGATGGTATTATTTTTCTTCAAACATTCCTCATTCATCTTCAGTTATATTGTCCCTTTATTACTTCTAGAACATTTCAGCCTCAAGAGCCTTGTTTTTCTTTTTCTTTCTCTCCTTCCTTCTTTCCTTCCTTCCTTTCTTTCTTTTTCTTCCTTCCTTCCTTCCTTCCTTTCTTCTTTCTTTCTTTCTTTCTCCTTCCTTCCTTCCTTCCTTCCTTCCTTTCTCTCTTTCTTTCTTTCTTTCTTTCTTTCTTTCTTTCTTTCTTTCTTTCTTTCTTTCTTTCTCTTTCTCTCTCTTTCTTTTTCTCTTTCTTTCTTTCTTCCTTCCTTCCTTCCTTCCTTCCTTCCTTTCTTTCTTTCTTTCTTTCTTTCTTGTTCTGTGAAAACTCAAGATACTGGCTTCTATGGAACTTTCACTTTGCATAATTTTGGGACTCTCATATCTTCAGAGACCTACTTTGTCAATCACTTCTAAAACAAATTTCCCCAACATGATCTCCTTATCATTTTATTCTGATGTTTGTGTCTTCATATATCTCATCTCTGTCTGAAATAATCTGTTTCTTTTGTCTATCCATTTCAGTAGAAAGTATAATCTGTAATGTTTCTTTTCTTTTCTTACTTATTCTTTCTACAAACATACGACCTTACAAAACTGTGTGTGAAATTATTTTGCCATTATCTTGAACTGGCCACTTAGTAAGAGGTAGTTGAACTAATGAACTTCTTTGCATTTAGGTCTTGTTCTTGTGCATTATGAGCTTTTTAATCTGTCAAATGTCACATGACAGCAGTAGTTCACCTTTGCTACATGCTGACCAATGCTGATCATTGAGCTAAGGACTTAAACAGGTGTTATTCAAAAGGATGGTTAGATTGTGTTACTCCTTGAAGAGATTCACACAGACCTGTTTAAAAGAATGAGGTGACATCTTACTATCTCTACTTGTTATAGTTTCTGAGAATGGCCAGATTAAGAAAGGGTGACTGCCATGGGTCCCTTTGTGAAACTTGGGTCCAGCCTTGCATAAGAAAGTCAGTGTAATGCAAGGATTGGATGACTGATACGCTTGCTCTGACATTTGGCTATTGCTTCTCTGGCCTACTTTACCTGAGCTTTCTCAGCTGAAAGTGACAGGAATTGTGGACAGGTCCCTGATGCTTTTGATGAAGTTTCTCCTGTTTTCACTGAGAATTACTTGATGAGTCACAGTGAAATCATTTATTGAGACCAGATTCTGACTAGACATACCATCTGGTTCAACAAGACATTCAGATGGTCACTGAAAATTGTAGCTATCATCCTCTTCACCCCAGTGTTTGAATTCTTATCTCTAGATACAAGGACATAAGACAAGAAAAATAGGAATGAGATAATATGAAACAGTAAATAATGCAACAAATAAAAACCCTAGTATTCTCTCTCCTTTACAAGACAGTTTGTACAGCCAATCCCACTTAATATTAATAGATATTAAAAGATAGAATGTCTCAATCACATTATTATTCCAGAAAGAAGAAAACTGAGATTAGCCTATTTTATTACCAATATAGGTCATGCCCTGTCCAAGAATCCTATCTCTGTTCACAATCAGCCCATAAAATTTCTACCATAGAAAGGTTTGGAGAAAACCTTAATGAGTAATGAAAATGTCACACACTTTATAGCAGCCATCTGGAGAGGTCCACATTACTTATTTGCTGTCATTAAAATGTGGAATTGAAGTAAATCCCCAACCCAAGGGATAAGCCACATTTCAATGTGGGCCCAGCTGCCTGTCCTCCTATCATTCCCTGTCCCAAGATTCATCTCCTCCGGGGTCTGGATCAGTACATCTCCTCTAAATACCTCCACCATCCCATTCACAGCAAAACTAACAATAGCTCCGCCACTCCTGCATAACTGTTGAGAACCATTCTCTTTGCAGGGCCCTGTTTTAGTGACAAGGAAGCCACCTCTCAGATTGCATGAATACTGGCCGACACATTTCCAGTTCTTGCAGAAATGACTAAACCAGAGGTTCATTGGAAGTGAACCATAGTTGTTGGGTATATTCTCAGAGCCTGTGCCAAAATTGATCAGAGTCAGTTTCTCCAGTAAAATGTTTTCCATTCCTATAGACATGTAGTGAGGTATGGGGTCATACTGACAGAGTCTGGAGAACCATGGTGTTTCCTCACAATGAGCAACAGAAATGCACACCTCAGGATTTTACAGTTCTTGGTTACACACCAAAGACACTGTGTCACTCCCACTACAGTGCATCCTGATGATAGAACTCCAAGGTGGTTAATACACTACAGTCTCACACCTAACAAGCAACACTCTTGTTTTTGTAAATCCAAAGCCTCTGCCTTGTCCATGCTCAGAGCACATCCGCCCGAGTTGATGGGGAAGTGGAAGCCACATTTTAAAGAGTGCATTAAAGAGTTCCACTGGTTACTTACTCCTTGCATCCATTGAAACACTTTAGTCTTCTCACACCATGGGAAGCCCTGTTGCGGGGGGGTGGGGGTGTTGGTGGAGAGGCTGGGGGATTGGGTAATTTGTGCTGCTATTGTTCTTCCATGAAACATTAGGTTATTTGTGGACATTATTCCCCATAGTGTGAACAATGTGAGCTATTTTACCACAACTGGCTTGGTTGACCTTGCAGCCAGCAATTTCCTGACTCTCAAACCCAGTGGGCCCAGGCCATTCAGGCAAGCCCCAGGTGGCCCTGGAATAGGAGGCCTGATGGCTGCTAACTAGAACTCATGTCCTTCCAAGCAGAAATCATGAAAGAACGTGTGCCAAGAATCAAGGAAGAGGAGGACAAAGTCTTTCTTCCTGCTCAGTGTTTTCTACAAGGCGACAGTCATTCAGAGAATGCAAATAGGTCATGAAAGCTGCTCCACAAAGAGCCTCCAGGGAAAGAGGGCCTGTGGTGAGGTGGTGTGGGGGGCACAAAGTTTTGGACAGAGGATCTGCACCTGTCTTGTCACAAGTTGTGATAGGCTGTGTTATACAAAGCTCATTGGGCCAAGTCTCAAAGAAACACAAAGCTGAGTGTGTCCGCCTTGGTTATGAATATTTTCTGTGAAATTTCAGAGATCAAATGAGAAAAAGATATGGAGACATGATATTATATTGGACAATGGAAACAAATATACCAAGCTTTCAGCTCATCAGGATAATTACACAGAAAAAAATTATCCTTATTTCCTTTCACCAGTGAGTAAACACAAAACTCAGAAAACATCAGGAAGGCATGAGAAGAGGAGCAATTGAAAATGATGTTTCACTTGGCATTGTACAGAAAGGTCCTTCTTCCTATGGGGAGACAGAGGTGAGAGTGGGATGCACAACAACTAAAAATAAATTAAAGGAAACCTTCAAGGACATGATGGAGCTCGATGAAGAAGAGATAAACTCAGATGACTTTACTTTTGGAAATTATGTTAAGTGAACTTTTACAGCAGGAGTGGCTAAGAAAGTATTGAGTTTTGTTCAGCACTAACACAGGTCCTAGAGCTCTCACGTACAGGAATCTAAAGGTGTGAGTCACAGATTCTTCATTCAAATCACTTAAAAGGCTTATGAAAACCATCCTTGAATCCTCTTCCTATGGTACTGACTCACAATCTCTTGGGATGAAACCAAGAGTCTGCATAATAACAGATTTCCTGGGTGCTGTTGACATACAGTGTAGTTAGAGAATTACTCTTTTGATCACTACTTTCACATGGGGTGTTACCTTAGATATCTGGAGCATACTCATTCCTCTATCCTACTCTTGGAGAAAATGATTTATCATTAAATCACTGAGGTTGAGTGATGATATTTGCAAAGGCTTCACAGGACATTCCTCAACTCTTAACAAGTTTAGATCCACTTGTTTAGGTCTCCCTTTTATGTGTGACAGCTAGGACTCTGTCCAGGTAAAATGGCCAGATAAAACACAAGTCAATCAATTAAATGTGAATTTCAGAAAAATAACGAATCTACCTATATCGATGTGCACATTGCAATTATTACATGGAATAGCTTGTGGTAAAAAAATCTAACTATTTTGTGCATCTGGCAAACTTAAGTCCAGATGTCACAAACTCCAAAGCCCCTCCCCTTTCAGTTAGTCCATAGTTGTCTCTTTGTCCCATTTAAAGGATAGTTGAAATTTGGATAGGATACCCTTATTTCTAAAAAGATCATACAGACATCTAATAAACATCAATTAATAGAACTGTACAAGTGCTGCTGAAAACATAATATGAGGTGAAAATATCTGGATAAACTAATGATATGAGGTTCTTTGTGTTTTGTTTTGGATGGTACAAAAATAATCACAAATGTGGTAGATTAAAGTAATAAAATACTTAGTATGTTTGAGTTATGCTTCAAACACTCTCCAGGGACTCAGTGAACTGAAACCATGGCATCTCTGCAGGCTCTGGAGAAAATATTGTTTTCTTGCCTCTTAGTCATCTAGAGACTAGCCACATCCCTGGACTCAGGGCCGCCTTCCTCCACCTTCAAAGCAAGTGGGGCTACAACTCTTTGACTATCCCAGTACAGTCTCCTTCTGAAAACAGCTGGGAAAATTGGTCCCCTTAGATATTTGGCCCACCTGCACAATTCAGGACTATCTCCTCAACTCAAGGTCTGACTTTCTTCACACATTCAGAGCCAGCCACTGATTCATATTGGAACTCTACAGATTTCAGGAACTAGAGTGTCGTTCTCTCTCTGCTTGCGGGATGGAGGACATTCTTTTAGTGATTGCATCCCCTAAGTTATTTGGAAGTCAATTGTAATGAAATTGTCTGAAAGTAAAGCAAGTTATATAGCAGGATTTTAAGTATTGTTATAAAAGTACTGTGCTTCTCTCAACATCGATTGCTAAATTTGAAAAATTTTAGCAGAATCAGTGGGAAACTGGAATGGGAGAATGATAAGAGATCGAAAGAGTGAATGATGAACCATTTACTTATACATAGCTTATCCCGTTTCAGGGATTAGTCTAAGCATTTCAGATCTTCAACCCTGCCATTCACACGCGGCAGTGCAGTATACCCAGTGGTCGTGTTATTATGCTCTTTTTAAAGATGGGAAATGAGGCCTGGACACACCTATAGCTTACTCATATCTCGCAGTTTATTCTCTTCCACACACACATTCACAAGATTCCAAGTAATGAAGGAACAACACTTAAAAATCTGTTCAATACTTAGTGAGAGAAAAACGTGAACATGCGAAAGCTGTTACCAATCACTCTACTTTTCACATTACTATGATTTTTATAAGATTCAGGAAAAAAAAACCCACAAAGTTCCCAAGTGTTGATGACATGTATCCTTAGTTGTTGATTTCAAAAGTTGTCCTTACAAATGACCACTTAAATCTTGATCTCTTTGTTTAAATGGCTATTGCCTCCGTGAAGTTTTTTAATTAGCATCTAATAATTGTAGGTCAATAGAAATTCTTCAAAACCATTTGGTAAAGGAAATGTAATGTGGGGGAAAAGGCTACATCTTGGTTTAATATGTCCATTTAAGTTGATGTAGGATGTAGTTTAAGGTAGCATACTACTATCTCGTGGGATCAGAAACATCTACCTTAAAACTCAATCAGGGGGGCTGGGGATATAGCCTAGTGGCAAGAGTGCCTGCCTCGGATACACGAGGCCCTAGGTTCGATTCCACAGCACCACATATACAGAAAAAATGGCCAGAAGCGGCGCTGTGGCTCAAGAGGCAGAGTGCTAGCCTTGAGCGGGAAGAAGCCAGGGACAGTGCTCAGGCCCTGAGTCCAAGGCCCAGGACTGGCCAAAACAAACAAACAAACAAACAAAAAAACTCAATCAGGGTAGTGTGAGGTGCAGTTACCACCCATGATCAAAGCCACAGACTGCTTGAGACCCGGGTTTCAGATGGCTGTGACTACACTGCAAACAGAGGCTGGGACTTTCTGCCTTATGGAGGCTGATTCTGTCTGGAGAGATGGAAAAGCTAAAGCCCAATGTTAGCCCACACTTTGACCTAGGAGACCCAGGAGAACTCAGTGAAGACATGACCCTCCTCAGCCTTCTCTTCAAGTGCAGTACCCATCTCCAATGCCAATTCATGTCTTTAGCTGTTCCACGTCATGCACATAGATAAGCCACGGAGAATACCTTTCAGAACACATGTTCCTGATGAAAGACACACTCTGTACTGACACAGTCATTGGCTAGAAACTGATGAGAATAATTAAAGACAGAACACTCTATCCCACCTCAAGGTCTGTTCCCTCAGGTTCTCTTCATTAGGAGAGAATTATTTACAATTCATTCAGATGAAGAAAATGCAAAGTTGCTTCCCATTCTGCTTTACTGATTAGTTTGTGAGTATTCTGTGCATTCCGCATGCCTTCTGGATTTGTGGTCCATCATGTTTCCTCTAAAAGGTATCCTGCCAGATTGTCCCTTGTGAATCATGACCAATGAACACTCACTGGTTTTCAGCTGGGTTTGTCTAATGGAATGCACTAGCAGGAAAGCTGATATATGCATAGTGTAATTCTACGATTCTAGCAGAATGAATGGCATTGCTCCATTGGTAAGGACATGGAAAGACTTGGAAAAATTCATACTAAGTGAAATCAGCCAAACTCAAGTGAGTGCTAAGGTATGGAATGCTGTATCTACTTTGAATTTGCATGTGTTTGTGACATTTGAGGAAAGATGGTGTACTGGTGGAAAGCAGCCATAAAAACATGGGAAGGACAACCATCCTGGAAGAGGGAGAAGAATATGTAAAATGTCCCCCCAAACAGCATTACCCCTGTGTCCACAGAATAGTAAACAGCCAGGAAAGTAAGGGAAAGGATGGTGGAGGTCAGAGAAGTTAGGAGGCCAATTCCCTTCATGGAAGGAGATACAGGGGAGTCTAGGGGGCTTGACTGTTATCTTTCATAAGCTATGAAGTCATCATGCTATAGAATAAATTGACCTGATTCCCTTTTTGGGAATCACTCTTCTTCCCAAGAGATATTCCTGGTTCTTCTGTGAAATCAAGTGATTCCCAATTATTGAGTCATCCAATTATTTGACTAGAGAACACAGTATCTTGAGTCACAGAGTGGAACTGGTGAGGAATGGTCTGATTCTGGACACATGAAGAAAGGAACCAACAAGATGTTTTAGTAGATTGCATGGTTCGAGTTGGCAGAAATGGGGTGTGGTGTGGGGAGTCAGTTTTCAAAGTGTCTCTTCAGCCTCCAAGTGGAGATGTCAAATAGCAGTTTGCGGGCTGGGGATATGGCCTAGTGGCAAGAGTGCTTGCCTCATATACATGAGGCCCTGGGTTCAATTCCCCAGCACCACATATACAGAAAATGGCCAGAAGTGGCGCTGTGGCTCAAGTGGCAGAGTGCTAGCCTTGAGCAAAAAGAAGCCAGGGACAGTGCTCAGGCACGGAGTCCAAGGCCTAGGACTGGCAAAAAAAAAAAAAAAAAAAAAAAAAGCATTTGGACCTTCAAGTCAGTGTCCAAGGGAGAGTCTGTGTAGAGATGAGCAACTGAGACTTGTGAGCAGAAGGACTGTACATGACACCATGTATTTGGGATATTGTGCCTGGAAAACAAGTCTTTGTGAAGGTATTAAGGATGAGGAAGAATAAAGAAACAATTGCATGAAGCAAACTGGGAAAGAAACCAGGAGGGATGCATGGTCCAGGAAGCCAAATAAGGAAGTGATTGCCAGAAAGAGGGAGAGATTTTGTGCCAAGATCAGGTGGAAAAAACACAAGATAGATGGAAGAATTATGTCATAAGTGAAGTAGAACATGGAAGTCTTGAGTGAATGAATCCAGGAGAAAATTGTTTGAGAAGGGGTTTTGAGAGAATGAATGGAATTCATTCTCTGAAGAATGTAACTGCAATCGAGGACAAAAATTGCAGTGATCACTGGAGGTTAAGATGAAGAATCAAGGAAGGTTTTTTCCTAGTGGAAAAATACTTCATGTGCAATATTAATCTGATCCAGAATGAAAGGGGAAATTAATGGTGGAGGAAAGAAATGGTTCAATTGCTGGCTGTGTTCTTGAATAGACAGGATGAGACATTAAGATGGGAGGACAGAGAACATGGCTCATTGAACTTGGTCCCAGGAAAATTACAGTTGAATTATTTAGAGCCTTCTCAGCAGATTAATGTCAGTCAATGATAAAAGATGATTCATATCCATTTTTTATATATGTTCAGCTATTCATGAAATTTTTTGCAGAGCTAGGTTTCCATTTGCCTAAGAGGATACAAGTGAAATATGCAGATACATGATTAAACACTGCAAGGGAAACTTGAAGGTAAGAAAGCTGTGATTGTGTTTGAAGAGAGTCATCAAATTAGGAAGCTCTTTTAAAATTTTGGGCAACAACTTGTGTTTTTTTTTTCATTTCTTTATTGTTAAAGTGATGTATTGAGGGGTTAAAGTTTCATATGTAAGGCAGTGAGTACATTTCTTATCCACCTTGTTACCTCCTTTCTCATTTCCCCCCCTCCCAGTCTCCCTCTCTCCACATGCATTGTACAGTTGGTTTATACCATATAGTTTTGTAAGTATTGCTATTGCATTGGATTGTCTTTTTATCTTTTGTCCCTCGATTTTGGTATTTCCTTTCCCTTCCCTATTCCAATACACATATGTACAGTATCAAGGGTACTAAAATCAGTTACAGTGATATCAGGGATAAAACCATTGGAAAGAAAGACAAAAGAAAAATGGCATAATTTCACATAGCATGTTGAAAATAACAACAACGAGATACCACTTGTTTCCATAACTTGGAGTTTATTTCGCTTAGCATCATCTTATTTGTTCATTAAAGGCTAATAGGTATTGAATAGAACCTAGAAAAGGAAGTTAATGAAATAGGCAATTTCTGTAACAGAATATTGGCAGAGAACTTCCCAAATATCCAGAAGGATAGGCCAATCCAGATAAAAGAAGCTTTTAGAACCCCAATCAGACAAGACCAGAACAGGACATAGAGACCAAGAAAAGAATCCTTAAAGCTGCGAGGGAGAAGAGAACAATCACATATAAAGGAAAACCAATCAGAATTACTCCAGACTTCTCAGCAGAGATCATGAAAGCCAGGAGAGCCTGGAATGTGCTATGCCATACACTAAAAAAAAAAAAAAAAAAAAAAAAAAAAAAAAAAAACTACCAATCAAGAATACTGTATCTGGCTAAGCTCACATTCATAGCCGAAAGTTAAATAAAAACCTTTCAGAGAAAGGAAAGAATCCTTAAAGCTGTTACGGAGAAGAAAACTATCACATATAAAGGAAAAGCAATCAGAATAACTCCAGACTTCTCAGCAGAGACCATGAAAGCAAGGAGAGCCTGGAATGAAGTATACCAAACACTAAGTAAAAATAACTACCAACCAAGAATTCTGTACCCAGCCAAACTCTCATTCATAGCCGAAGGTCAAATAAAAGTCTACCACAGTAAGGAAAAACTGAAACAATATATCTCCACCAAACCAGCTTTACAGAAAATCCTCAAAAATGTACAATACAGGGAAAATAATCAAGATCCCAATACAAACAGAGAAATGAACCCTAAATAGTAAACACCAGATCAAGAAATGGGAAGACACAGCTTTTAACAAGATAGTGGTAATGAAAGGAACAAACGATCATTTCTCAATCCTAACTCTCAGTATTAATGGACTTAATTCTCCAATCAAACGACATAGGCTCATAAGTTGGATCAAAAATCAAGATCCATCTTTCTGCTGCCTCCAAGAGACACATCTATCCAGCAAAAGTAAACATCTTCCAAAAGTGAAAGGCTGGAATCAAATCTATCAAGAAAATGGCCCCCATAAGCAGGCTGAGTTGAAATCCTAGTATCGGACAATATTGACTTCAAATAAAAAAAGGTAAGAAGAGGCAAAGAAGGTTACTACATTCTAGTAAAGGATCTATCCTACAGGAAGATATAACCATTCTAAATATCTACACACCAAATGCAGGAGCACCAACTTCATCAAAAAAACACTACTGACTCTAAAAACACTCATAGACCCAAACATATTGAGAGTTGGGGATTTCAACACTCGACTATCACCTCTGGACAGATCAGCACGCCAAAAACTGAACTAAGAAACCACAGAACTAAATAATTGCATAGACCAACTAGACTTAACCAACATCTACGGAATATTCCACCCAGCAACAACAGAATACACATTCTTCTCCGCAACACATGGAATATTCTCCAAAATAGATCACATCTTAGGGCACAAAGAAAATTTGTACAAATTCAGAAGTATCAAAACCATTCCCTGCATTCTCTCAGACCACAATGGAATAAAATTAGAGCTCTACTCAAACAGACACCACAGAAAATCCTACAATTCATGGAGACTAAACAACACATTGCTGAAACATCAGTGGGTCATTGAAGAAATTAAAACGGAAATTCAAATGTTTATGGACTTCAACCAAGTTGAGGACACAAAGTACCAGCTACTTTGGGACACAGCAAAGGCAATGCTCAGAGGAAAATGTATATCTCTGAGTAGATACATCAACAAACTGGAGAAACAGCAACTCAATAATTTAAGGAAGCGCCTTAATTTTCTGGAGAGAGAACAGCAAGCCAAACCCCTAGTTAATAGACAGAAGCAAATAATTAAAATCACATCAGAAGTAAATCAATTAGAGAAGAAAAAAACCATCGAAAGAATCAACAATACAAAGAGGTGATTCTTTGAAAAGATCAACAAGATAGACAGACCCCTGGCAAACCTGACCAAAAAACGAAGGCAGCACACTCAAATAAACAAGATAAGAGATGAAACAGGTAACACCGCCACAGAAATAACTGAAATTCAGAAAATAATAAGGGACTATTTTGCAAACCTTTATGCCAACAAATTCGGGAACTTGGAAGTAATGGATAATTTCCTAGAAAAAATTAATATCCCCAAACTCAATCATGAAGATTTAAACCTTCTAAACAGACCCATATCCAGTATTGAAATAGAAACGGCAATACATGATCTCCCATCCAAGAAAAGCCCAGGTCCAGACGGATTCACTGCAGAATTCTACAAGACCTTCAAAACAGAACTCACACCAAAATTTCTCAAAATCTACAATGAAATTGAAAGAGAACGTTCACTACCAGACTCATTCTATGAAGCCAGTATAACCCTCATCCCAAAATCAGGCAGGGACTCATTTCGGAAAGAGGACTACAGAGTGATTTCCCTGATGAACGTAGATGCCAAAATTCTCAACAAAATTCTGGCCAATCGACTTCAACAGGCCATCAAAAAAATCATACACCATGATCAAACTGGATTCATCCCAGGGAGGCAAAGTTGGTTTAATATACGCAAGTCAATTAATGTAATCCACCACGTCAACCGGAGCAAGGCAAAGCACCACATGGTTTTATCTCTCAATGTGGAAAAAGCGTTCTACAAAATCCAGCACCCATTTATGCTAAAAGCCCTGGAAAAACTGGGATTGCTGGGAACAATCCTGAATATAATCAAGGCAGTTTATGACAAACCAACAGCAAGCATAACTCTAAATGGTGAAAATCTAAAGCCATTCCCTTTAAAATCAGGAACAAGGCAGGGATGTCCACTCTCTCCCCTGCTCTTCAACATAGTACTAGAATTCCTAGCCAGAGCAATTAGGCAAGAAGAAAGTATAAAGGGGATCCAAATGGGAAAAGACGAAGTTAATCTTTCTCTCTTCGCAGCTGACATGATCCTATACCTAAAGAATCCCATAGACTCTACCCCCAAGCTACTAGAACTGATCAAAACTTTGGCAAAGTTGCAGGATATAAAATAAACGCTCAAAAATCAACGGCCTTTCTCTATGCTAACGACCCAAAGACCGAGGCTAAAATCAGGAAAGCAAGTCCTTTTGCAATCGCCCCGCAATACATAAAATAACTAGGAATAACCTTAACCAAAAAAGTGGAAGACCTCTTTGAGGAGAACTTTAAAAGCTTGAAAAATGAAATTACGTCAGAACTAAGGAAATGGAAAAACCTCCCATGCTCCTGGACTGGGAGGATTAATATAATCAAAATGGCAACATTGCCTAAGGCTATCTACAAATTCAATGCAATACCCATTAATATCCCAACACCATTTTTTAATGAAATAGTGGAAGCAATCCAGAAATTCATATGGAACAATAAAAGACCTAGAATAGCAAAAACAATCCTAAGCAGAAAGAACAGTGCTGGAGGAATTACAATCCCCAACTTCAAGCTGTATTATAAAGCTATAGTAATAAAAACAGCTTGCTATTGGCACCGGAACAGGCCTGAAGACCAATGGAACAGAATTGAAGACCCAGAAATGAACCCACAGAACTACGCCTACTTAATCTTTTATAAAGGAGCTAAAACAATTGTATGGAAGAAAGATAGCCTCTATATCAAATGGTGCTGGCAAAACTGGCTCAACACATGCAACAAACTAAAACTAGATCCTTATATTTTACCGTGCACCAAAATCATTTCCAAATGGATTAAAGACCTCGAAATCAAAACCAACACCCTGAAAACACTAAAGGAAGGAGTAGGAGAAACACTTGGGCTCCTTGGCGCAGGATGGCACTTCCTTAACAAAGACCCAGAAAGGCTAAAAATCAAAGAAAGGTTGGACAAATGGGACTGCATCAAACTGCAGAGCTTCTGCATGGCAAAGGACAAGATAAACAGAAAGCCCACAGATTGGGAGAAGATCTTTACTGGATATTCAACAGACAAAGACCTCATATCTAAAATATATGCAGAACTAAAAAAATTACCTTCCTCCAAAACAAAACCGCAAAGAACCAATAGCCCCCTCATCAAGTGGGCTAAAGACTTACAAAGAGACTTCTCTGATGAGAAAATGAGAATGGCCAAGAGACAAATGAAAAAATGTTCTACATCACTGGCCATAAAAGAAATGCAAATCAAAACAACATTGAGATTCCATCTCACCCCAGTAAGAATGTCATACATCAAGAAAACTAACTGTCGGGAGCCGAGCTAGCAGCTAAGCTCATCCTGACCTCTGGCTGTGGCGATGTCGCCAAGATGTCGCGAGCCAAACTTGCACCTAGGTTCATTTTCACCTCTGGCTGTGCTGTTACCGCCAGGATATGCTAAAGGCAAAGTCCACAGCCACTGTCCGGAATTGCTTTGTTACCTTGTGTTTACTGTAATCAAATGTTGTAAACTTCAAAGCCTCTTTGTGTTCTGGAATTTTGACAACCCTATGCTATTCCCTGGTTCCAAAACTGCATATAAGCTGGAAGTTAAGAATAAACTGTTGCTGCAGTCTTGAGGTTCAACCTCACGGCTGCAGACCTCCTGTACCCCATCTTTGTCTCTTGTCTTTTTTCTCTTGCCTTATTTTTCCTTTTCCGTATCCCTGCCGCCCCTCAGTCAGGATTTCTGTTCCCCTGCCAGCTGGCCCGGCAGGTTTGGCGCCTGGAACAGGGACTTGAAGGCCTGGGATCGACGGCAGGTGACCCCCGCTCAGGTAAGGACGTCCGAATGCTTGGGAAGTAGAGCGGGAGGAGAGTGTATCGTCGGGAGTAATAAATTATGGGACAAGGTAATAGCCGCATGCTATACATGCAGGCCCCCAAAGGCATGCTTAATGCCCGGGCAGTGAAAGTTGGCCAATGTAACTTAGAACGTTTCTTTTATTTTATTGAGAAAGCATGCCCCCAGTTCCTGGAGGAAGGAACCAATAATTTAGAAACTTGCTAGAAAATTGAAAAAAAAAAAAAAAAGGGAACATTATGATACAACTGGCCCTGAGAAAACCTCAGTGGATGCTATTATTCTTTGGTATCTGGTCCGAGATTGCTTAGATCCTAGACATGAATAGATTAAATTCGATCAGTCGATTGGAGAAACTGAACAGGGTCCTGATGAGTGTTGCCCAGCTCCGGGAGCGTATGCTGCTGCCTGGGAAGAGCTGAGAAAATTAACAAGACCTGAACCCACTGAGCTAGACATTAAGGAAGACTCAGATGGCTCAGACTCTGAGGAGAAATTATTCAATAAGCCTATTAAAGATAGATTGACCTATGTTGAGACTATGTTAAAATCAGTTATAGCTCTATTGTCACAGCTTCATCCAGAACAACAAACTCCTTTAAAGGGAGTCCTGGCAGACTTACAGCTCTCCTAGGTGCAGGCTGCTAGCAGGGGGGAGGAACCTGAGGCTAGAGAAATGCTAACACCACCGAGGTAACTTCTCCTGACCCAGCGCTCTATTTCCATCCACCAGGACAGATTTGAATCCCCAACCAGGGTGAGTGACCATTAGCCTGGAGCTTACATTTTTCCATAAATCCACTGGGCTAGGTCAAGGAGATCAGCAATTGTGGGTGTTTGGAGACAACTGATCTCTAGTTCAGCTCAGCTGGTTGCTCATCAAGTCTAAATTGTTTCGGGAAAGCTGCTCAAGTTTGAGCCCAATCATATATATTTGGAATATTTTGCAGGAATTACCTAACTTCTATGAGCGCTCAGGCAGATAAAGTTCTCTCTGTCTCTTTTTCTGTCTCCCTCTAAACTCTGCCTGCCTGCCTGTGACATAGGATGGGTATTGATATTTGTTTAACATCTGCTTTAAAAGACTCAAAGAAAGGTTTTCTATTCTTGTTATTGATGTTTAAGTTTTGGAGATTCAGTTAAATTCTGCTTGTTTGGCTAAATCATAAACTTTCTCTAGCATTGAGCACATGGTAGACAATAGGATTGGATGGAGTGAAAGCCTGCCCATCCCCCAGGTAACAAGCATGCCAAATTCCTGGAGGCTGGGCAGAGTCCTGTGGCCTTGCATTTCAAAGGTGCCTTACAATTCAAATGCTGCAAGATGAAGGTGTCTTACCGTGAGCTCACTGTCTGTGTTCATACCCTGTCTCCCATATGCTCCCTTTGTGAGCTAAACTGGTTTCTCAAAATTTGGCTTCTCAGATGATCTGAAAATTTTGGTTTGCTGAAAAGATTTTTTTTTGTTTACTATCTAACCACGTGGTTCTAGAATATAGGCAAAATAATATCATTTGCCACTGGAATTCCAGAAAAACTTACATGGCCAATTAAAGATCAATTCTAAGCGCGCCCCAAAACGTGTGCACGTTGTCTGTATGTGTATGTATGTCTATGTCTATGTCTATGTGTTGGTAAAACTTAAAAACAAAACAAAAAACAGGTTTTAAGCCTAAACTGATATGTTTGGGAGCAAACAAATGTGTCTAAGAAAAACTCCAAAAGGTTTTAATATACAGCACGTGATATAAGTGCAATGATGTACAACCAGTGTGTTATTCTTTATGTCTATCTATGCTAAGAGTCAAGTGTACATCTAATCCTGACAATTCTTTGGTATAGATTAAGATTTTGCTTCTCCATATTTTTTTTTCTCTTTTTTCGCGGTGCTCTCAAACTCTTTAAGATCAAGGGACCAGAATCATTTTGAAATAACTGCACAGGTGTGATTATTAACCTAAATTTTCCGGACCCCAAATTAACATTTTGCTTTATAGGATACAGGTTGACATGTGTGCTAGCTGAGTGGACCGTGGCAGTCTATGGCTACAGAAAGCTGCCTCCACAGCCGGCTTCCAAACTGGGAGTTGTTTGTGACTCAGAAACTGCCCTGGCTGCTACAGAGAGCAGACTTGGTTAGCCTTCAATCTGTGTGGATTTTGTGACTAGAAAGATGGTTAAAGGCCCAAGCCTTCTAAAATCTGTTTAAAAATGCCCTTAACCAGTCTGTGTAGAAATTTACAGGCAACAAGCAGGAAATGTGACAGCCTATCCAGGAAACTCTACTACAGAATTATCCAGATGCAAACCATCTCTCCTGCTGGCCTGCTAATTTGGGATGGAAGACACAGCCACTTCAGATCCACTGAAGCTGAGACTTATTGTTATTCATTTGTTTTCTCTTTCACGTGCCAGTAAGGTAAGGTTAAATAATATGACTAGATTTAATGACACTTGGACCCCATTCAGTCTGCCGTTCTTTAAGTGTTACAGCAAAACTCTGGCAACTACTTGGTGGTCAATTCTTAGCAACTTACAGGTAAACTCTACTCCTTTTGTTCTCCTATTGGTTTAATTGGAAATAAAAAGGGCTTTTATGGCTAAGACTCTTTGGATAGTTCAAAGCCAGCCCAGGCAGAGAAAAATAAAAATCCCTCTTGGTCATATTTTGGGTCCTTATTATTTTACTAGTCAGAAATTACAGGTTAAGACTTCTCATTTGCGTACTTTGCATGATTTTCAAAAATTTCTGGGAGATATTAATTGGCTTCGCCCTTATCTTAAATTGTCCACAGCTGAATTAAAACCCTTGTTTGATCTATTAAAAGGGGAAAAAGGAGTTTTGGGTCCTCAGACATATTTTGGGTTCAAAACATAAAACGGGAAAGCCTGAGCTTACAATTTATATACAAAAAAAGCCCTTCCGAGGTCTGTTAGATATAGGAGCAGATGTGTCTGTGATAGCCAAGAGACATTGGCCTTCCAACTGGCCTCTTACTGCGTCTCTTACATCCTTGTAGGGGATTGGCCATGCCGCAGACACCCAACAAAGCAGTGCCATCCTTAACTGGAGAGATGGTGAGGGGCATTTTGGGACTTTCCAGATCATTTGCCCATAAATTTGTGGGGCAGAGATATTATGGAAAAGATGGGAGTTTATTTGTTTAGCCCTAGTGACGCAGTCACTCGTCAACTCCTAAGTCAAGGGCTACTGCCTTCAGGAGGATTGGGGAGTCATCAGCAAGGAATTAGAGAACCTATTCAACCTCAGCCCCGACCTCCTAGACAAGGGCTGGGATATTTTTAACGGGGGTTGCTGCTCGTCCTGTCCCTCATGCTGATCCTATCACATGGTTATCAGACACTCCGGTGTGGGTGGATCAGTGGCCCCTATCAATTGAAAAGATTGTTGTTGCCCAACAGCTGGACTTGGGCCACATTGCTCCTACTACTTCCCCATGGAATTCGCCTATTTTTGTAGTTAAAAAAAAAAAATCTGGTAAATGGAGACTCCTACAGGATCTCCGGCGAGTAACCAGGTTTGCCCTCTCCTATGGCAATTCCTCAAAATACATACAAAATTATAATTGACTTAAAAGATTGTTTTTATACCATACCTCTTGCTCCTCAAGATTGCAAACGCCTTGCATTTATTGTCCCCTCTACTAATTTTAAAAAACCCATGAAACGGTACCATTGGCTAGTGTTGCCTCAAGGCATGGCGAATAGCCCCAACTTGCGTCAAAGCTTTGTAGCATGGGCTCTCTCTTCTACTCGCCAAAATTTTCCTTTTGTTTGGTCTGTTGAAGGGGGACCCTGACCCTACATCTCCCAGAGAAATGACAACTAAAGCAGCCAAAGCCTTGAGCATAGTAAATTCTGCCATTTCTTCCCAACATGTAAATTATATAGATTACTCAGCCCCTTGGGAAGCTTATATTTTAACTACACCTTATTGTTCAACAGTGGTCCTCTGGCAGAAGGGACCCCTTTTGTGGCTTTCCTTGCCTGCTACTCCTTCAAAAGTATTAATTCCTTATTATGAATTGGTAGCCACCTTAGTCCATATGTGCCGTGTGGAATCTTGTAAGTATCTTGGACGAGATCCACAGGTTATTTATATCCCCTATACTTTACACAACAAGAATGGCTTTAAAGTCTTTGTGATTCCTGGGTCACTGCCTGGGATAATTTTGTGGGCACAATTTCACATCATTGTCCCTCCAACAAATTACTTCACTTTGCCTCTTCTCACCATTAAGTGAGGACAATGCTATTACAAATGAGGCTACCCAAATTTTTCTTTCTCAAATTGACTTGGCAAAACAATCACATGCTGCCCACCATCAAAACAGTCGTGCCTTACGTCAACAATTTCATATTACTCATGAGGCAGCTCGTCAAATTGTAAAAACTTGTCCCAACTGTGCTACCTTCCTGCCTGTGCCCCCCAATGGGATTAATCGCTAACCATGTGTGGCAAATGGATGTTACCCACATCCCCTCCTTTGGACGGCTCCGCTTTGTCCATGTTACAATAGACACTTAGCGGGGAAGCTGGCAAACATTGTATCTCCCATGCCTTACGCTGCTTTGCTACTATGGGACTTCCTAAACAAATTAAAACTGATAATGGTCCGGGATATGTTGGACGAGCTTTTCAAACTTTTTGCAAATCTTACCAAATTGTTCACTCTACAAGAATTCCCTATAACCCTCATGGTCAAGGAATTGTCGAACGGGCCAACGGTTTGTTAAAACACCTAATTTCTAAATTAAAAGGGGGGGGGAAACTATACCCCTTCTCTCCTGTTAATATACTTTCTTATACTTTATTCATACTAAATTTTTTAAATTTGGATTGCAATGGCCACTCCGCAGCACAGCGGTTCTGGGAAAAGAGAGAGCAAAGAGCTTTTGCTCAAGTTAAGTGGAAAGATCCTTTAACAAGTGCTTGGCACAGGCCCGATCCGGTACTGACATGGGGTCGAGGACATGTCTATGTTTTTTCACAGGATGAAAATCATGCCTGCTGGCTACCTGAGCGTTGTGTTCGCATTGTGGAAACTCATCAGAACGGCACAAGCGCTGACCCACTGGGCTTACGTGCCAGATCCACCGATTGTGCAGCCCGCGACCTGGGAGGGAGCTGAGGTGTTTGTCCATGTCAACAGATCAGCGTACGGTACAGCTCCAGACCCTTTTGTCCAGCACATTAAGATGGGAGATTTTGCAGCTTCTGGCATTGGAACCCCTTTATGCTTTACAACTGACTCCAACAGTTATATTCCAGGCTGTACTGTGATGCAATCCATAAACTATAGAATTTGGATTCCTGATAAAAGTCAAGTGTATAGTATACAAATGACTTCATTGCCTACTGGGTTTCCTGTACATGCCAATTCTACCTCGTCCTTCATGATACTTCGCTGCATCAACTCCTCTCAAATAGTAGAATCCACGGGAGAACTGCACCCCGTAAAGTGTAGACATGATTACCCTTTTATAACCAATATTTCAGGAACTAATTCTCAGCTGATGGACTGGTCCGGAGCTAATCTCACCAATAAGTTCAACCCAGGTCTGTGGTGGATGAATGGACGCCCTCAACGCCATGTCTGGATGTTAGTGGCTGCTCTGAATAATATCTCCTGGCCCACTTCTACTTCTTTAAAAAATATTATGAGTTGTGTAACACCCCCTTATGCTATTATGTATGGACCTTTTAATATTTCTATAGGAGCCATGTATTTCAATGTTACCTGCACTAACTGTTCTTTTACAAATTGCTTGTATAATGGCCTTACTGATTCTGTAATTATTATTAAGCAACCACCATTTGTTATGCTTCCTGTAAACTTATCTGAAGCTTGGTATGAAGAAACAGGTATTCAAGTGTTAAAACATTTAAAAGAACTTATGCGCCCTAGACGATTTGTAGGGCTATTAATAGCAGGAATTTTAGCCTTTATTTCCTTAGCTGCCTCTGCTGCAGCGGCTACTGTGGCTTTAACACAAAATGTGCAGACAGCTCACCATGTTAATCAGTTTGCTCATAATACCACGCAAGCCCTGCACTTTCAAGGCAGGATTGATGATAAGGTAAAACAAAAATTAGAAGCATTGTATGAATCTGTGTTGTCTCTGGGAGAACAAATTCGTGCCTTACAAACTTTGCAATGGGTGCGCTGTCATGCTGGGTTTGACTTTATTTGTGTGACCCCCCATAAGTATAATGGGTCAAGCTATCCTTGGGAACAAGTTGTAGCACATTTAAATGGTATTTGGCACCATAATAACTTGTCCTTAGATCTCTTTCACCTCCATAGACAAATAGCCGGACTAGAACAGGCCCCGCCCTTGGACTTTAAAGTGGCAGAAACAGCAAAAGAACTGTTTGAACAACTTCAACAGTATGTCCCTTCCTTATCTAATGTTAAGGGGCTGCTAATGACATTGCTCGGCCCAGGGATACTTTTGCTGATGGCTTGCCTATGTCTTCCTTGCATTGTACGCATATTGCAAAACTCTTTCATGAGTTTAGCCAGCCAGCTGCATAAGGTCAAGCTCCAAGTAAATGAATTTCCCCCGAGAGGAACCGCAGCCAGAGACGGGTATGAGGCGGTACCAGCCTTAGACCGACCTAAGACAGGGCCTTCAGCACTGCTCTGAAGTTGTTCCCCAAGACGGGTAAGGCGGGCTGGGGCACCCACCCCACCTAAGACAGGCGGGTTCGCTTCTTTTAATAAAAAGACGGGGGAACTGTCGGGAGCCGAGCTAGCAGCTAAGCTCATCCTGACCTCTGGCTGTGGCGATGTCGCCAAGATGTCGCGAGCCAAACTTGCACCTAGGTTCATTTTCACCTCTGGCTGTGCTGTTACCGCCAGGATATGCTAAAGGCAAAGTCCACAGCCACTGTCCGGAATTGCTTTGTTACCTTGTGTTTACTGTAATCAAATGTTGTAAACTTCAAAGCCTCTTTGTGTTCTGGAATTTTGACAACCCTATGCTATTCCCTGGTTCCAAAACTGCATATAAGCTGGAAGTTAAGAATAAACTGTTGCTGCAGTCTTGAGGTTCAACCTCACGGCTGCAGACCTCCCGTACCCCATCTTTGTCTCTTGTCTTTTTTCTCTTGCCTTATTTTTCCTTTTCCGTATCCCTTCCGCCCCTCAGTCAGGATTTCTGTTCCCCTGCCAGCTGGCCCGGCAGGACTAACAATAACAATTGTTGGAGGGGATGTGGCCAAAAAGGAACCCTACTTCATTGTTGGTGGGAATGTAAACTGGTTCAGACACTCTGGTAAGCAGTATGGAGATTCCTCGGAAGGCTAAATATAGAACTCCCCTATGACCCAGCAGCCCCACTTTTGGGTATTTATCCAAAAGACCACAAACGAAATCACAGTAATGCCACCCAGCACAACAGTGTCATTGCAGCACAATTTGTCATTGCTAAAATATGGAACCAACCCAGATGCCCCTCAGTAGACGAAGGATCAGGAAAATGTGGCACATATACCCAATGGAATTCTATGCTTCTATCAGAATGACATTGCCCCATTTGTAAGGAAATGGAAGGACTTGGAAAGTTTCCAATAGGACTTTGTCGATGTCCTCCCCCCTTCCAAAGCCTGCCTACTCCTGACCTGTAACTTGTTCCTGTCTCCACTTTTAAATGTGCAGTGTGCTGTTTTATGACCATGCTTCTTGCAGAGCAGAAAGCCTTTGAGATTTTCCATGTGGTTTGCATATCCATGGCTTGCTGTCTTCCATACTGAGCAACATCCTGTTATGATGTACTCAGTCTGTCTATTCCCCAATGGAGGAGCACTTGGCTTGTTTCGAGTTTAAGAAGACTACACTCAGTCCACATACCATTTACATATGTGCTCTTTTGTGATAATAGAACTTCATTTGATGTTAGCAAATTCTATGGAATAGGACTTTATCCCATGGCAAGGGCATGTCACATTTTATGGGAACCCGCTCCATAGTCTTCCAAAGGAGCTGTGCCATCGTACTCTTGCAGAGAGCCTACAACCATCTGTGAAAAAGTTCTGGAGAACATTTGTCCTAATGACTGGTAACACTGACTATGGTACTTTGACATACAATGATTTTTTTCCATGTTAAATATCTCAATATTCTAAATTATGTATCACTTCTTTTTTAAATTTTTATTGTCAAACTGATATACAGAGCAATTACAGTTTCATACCTTAGGCATTGGATACATTTCTTGTACTGTTGGTTACCTCCTCCCTCATTATCCCCTCTCTCTCCCCCTTTCCCTTTCCCCCGATGAGTTGTTCAGTAGATTTACACTAAACAGTTTTGCAAATATTGCTTTTGTAATCATTTGTCATTTTTGCTCTGTGTCTCTCGATTTTGGTATTCCCCTTCAGTTCCCTAGTTCTAATACCTGTATACACGGTTTTCAATGTAATCAGATAAGATACAGACATAGTGCAGGTACAACCACAGAAAGGGGATACAAGAGGATCATCAACAATAGAAGCTACGGTTTCACATCACATGTTGAAAGTAATTACAACTGTGATATAACAGTCGTTTCCATAACATGGAGTTCATTTCACTTAGCATCATCTTATGTGTTCATAAGGGTATAGCTATTGGGTTATTGTGATCCTCTGCTATGACTTGCCTAAACCTGTACTAATTATTCCCAATAAGGGAGACCATAGAGACCATGTTTCTTTGGGTCTGTCTCACTTCACTTAGTATGAATTTTTCCAAGTCCTTCCATTTCCTTACGAATGGGGCAATGTCATTCTTTCTGATAAAGGCATAAAGTTCCATTGTGTATATGTACCACATTTTCCTGATCTATTCGTCTACTGAGGGGCATCTGGGTTTGTTAAAAATTCTAGCTATGACAAATTGTGCTACGATGAACATTGTTGTGCTGGTGGCTTTAGTGTGTTCTTGTTTGTGATCTTTTGGGTAGATGCCCAAAAGTGGGGCTGCTGGGTCATAGGGGAGCTCTATGCTTAGCCTTCTGGGGAATCTCCATACCGCTTTCCAGAGTGGCTGAACCAGTTTACAGTCTCACCAACAATGAAGTAGGGTTCCCTTTTGGCCACATCTACTCCAACATTTGTCATTGTTAGTTTTCTTGATATAGGACTTTCTTACTGGGGTGAGATGGAATCTCAATGTTGTTTTGATTTGCATTTCTTTTATGGCCAATGATGTAGAGCACTTTTTCATGTGTCTCTTGGCCATTCTCATTTCCTCATCAGAGAAGTCTCCATTTAAGTCTTTAGCCCAATTTTTGAGGGTGCTATTGGATATTTGCGGTTTTGATTTGAAAAAATGTAATTTCTTTAGTTATGCATGTATTTTAGATATGAGGCCTTTGTTCATTGTATAACCGGTAATGATCTTTTCCCAATCTGTGGGCTTTCTGTTTATCTTGTGAGCTAGGTCTTTAGCCCTGCAGAAGCTCTGCAGTTTGATGCAGTCCCATTTGTCCATCCTTTCCTTGATTTGACGCATTTCTGGGTCTTTGTTCAGGAAGTTCCGTCCTATACCAAGGAGTCCAAGGGTTTCTCCTACTCCTTCCTTAAGTGTTTTCAGGGTATCTGTTTTAATTTTGAGGTGTTTGATGCGTTTGGAATTGATTTTGGTGCAGGGTGATATATAAGAATCTAGTTTTAGTTTGTTGCATGTGTTCAATCATTTTTGCCAGCACCATTTGTTAAAGAGGCTGTCTTTATTCCTTCCTATTTTCTTAGCTCCTTTATCAAAGATTAAGTAGGCATGGTTCTGTGGGTTCATTTCTGGGTCTTCAATTCTGTTCCATGGGTCTTCAGGCCTGTTCTTGTGCCAATACCAAGCTGTTTTTATTACTATAGCTTTATAATACCGTTTGAGGTTGGATGTTGTAATTCTTCTGGCACTGTTCTTTCTGCTTAGGATTGTTTTTGCTATTCTGGGACTTTTATTGTTCCATATAAATTTCTAGATTGATCCCTCTATTTCATTAAAAAATGTGTTGGGATATTAATGTATTGCACTGAATTTGTAGATAGCTTTGGGAAATATTGCCATTTTGATTACATTAATCCTCCCAATCCAGAAGAATGGGAGGTTTATCCATTTGCTTTGTTCTGGTTTAATTTCGTTTTTCATGTTTTTTAAAGTTCTCATCATAGAGGTCTTTCACTTCTTTGGATAAGGTTATTCCTAGGTATTTTATGTTTTTTGAGGCTATTGCAAAAGGAGTTGCTTTCCTAATTTCAGGCTCGGCATCGGGTCATTAGCATATAGAAATGCTATTGATTTTTGAGGGTTTATTTTACATCCTGCAACTTTGCCAAAGTTTTGATCAGCTCTAGTAGCTTGGGAGTAGAGTCAAGGGGGTTCTTTAGGGGTAGGATCATGTCATCTGCGAAGTGAGAAAGTTTAACTTCATCTTTTCCTATTTGGATCCCCTTTATATTGTCTTCTTGCCTAATTGCTATGGCTAGGAATTCTAGTACTATGTTGAAGAGCTGGGGAGAGAGTGGACATCCCTACCTTGTTCCTGATTTTAAAGGGAATGGCTTAAGCTTTTCACCATTTAGAGTTATGCTTGCTGTTGGTTTGTCATAAACTGCCTTGATTATATTCAGGAATGTTTCCTGGAATCCCACTTTTCCCAGTTTTTTATGCTAAAAAGCATAAATGGGTGCTAGATTTTATCGAATGCTTTTTCTGCATCCAGAGTTAAAACCAGGTGTGCTGCCTTCATTTTTTGGTCACATTTGCCTGAGGTCTGTCTATCTTGTAGATTTTTTCAAAGAACCAACTCTTTGTTTTCTTGATTCTTTCGATGGTTTTCTTTTTCTTTTTTTTTTTTTTTTTGCCAGTCCTGGGCCTTGGACTCAGGGCCTGAGCACTGTCCCTGGCTTCTTCCCGCTCAAGGCTAGCACTCTGCCGCTTGAGCCACAGCACCGCTTCTGGCGGTTTTCTGGATATGTGGTGCTGGGGAATCGAACCTAGGGCCTCGTGTATCCGAGGCAGGCACTCTTGCCACTAGGCCATATCCCCAGCCCGATGGTTTTCTTTTTGTATCTAATTGATTTAATTCTGATTAGATTTTAATTATTTGCTTCCGTCTATTGACTTGGGGTTTGGCTAGTTGTTCTCTTTAAAGGAAATAACGGTGCTTCCTTAAATTATTGCGTTGTTGTTTCTCCAGTTTGTTGGTGTATGCACTCAGAGATATAAATTTTCCTCTGAGTACTGCCTTTGCTGTGTCCCAAAGGACTGGTAGTTTGTGTCCTCAACTTGGTTGAATTCCATAAACATTTTAATTTCCATTTTAATTTCTTCAATGACCCACTGATGGTTCAGCAGTGTGTTGTTTACTCTCCATGAATTGTAGGATTTTCTGTGGTGGCTGTTTGAGTTGAGTTGCAATTTTATTCCATTGTGGTCTGAGAGAATGCAGGGAATAGTTGTGATACTTCTGAATTTGTACAAATTTTCTTTGTGCCCTAAGATGTGATCTATTTTGGGGAATATTCCATGTGCTGCGGAGAAGAATGTGTATTCTGTTGTTGCTGGGTGGAATATTCTGTAGATGTTGGTTAAGTCTAGTTGGTCTATGCAATTATTTAGTTCTGTGGTTTCTTAGTTCAGTTTTTGGCGTGCTGATCTGTCCAGAGGTGATAGTGGAGTGTTAAAGTCCCCAACTATCAATGTGTTAGGGTATATGAGTTTTTACAGAGTCAGTAATGTTTGTTTGATGAAGTTGGGTGCTCCTTCAATTAGTATGTAGATATTTAGATTGGTTATATCTTCCTGTAGGAGAGATCCCTTTACTACTGTGTAGTAACATTCTTTGTGTCTTCTTACCTTTTTAAATTTGAAGTCAATATTGTCTGATACTAGGATTTCAACTTCAGCCTGCTTATGGGGGCCATTTGCTTGACAGATTTGATTGCAGCCTTTCACTTTTTGAAGATGTTTACTTTTGCTGGATAGATGTGTCTCTTGGAGGCAGCAGAAAGATGGATCTTGATTTTTGATCCAACTTATGAGCCTATGTCATTTGATTGGAGAATTAAGTCCATTAATGTTGAGAGTTAGGATTGAGAGATTATCGTTTGTTCCTTTCATTATTACTATGTTGTTTAAAGCTGTGTCTTCCCATTTCTTGATCTGATGTTTACTATTTAGGGTTCATTTCTTTGTTTGTATTGGGATCTTGATTATTTTCCCTGTATAGTACATCTTTGAGGATTTTCTGTAAAGCTGGTTTGGTGGAGATATATTGTTTCAGTTTTTCCTTACTGTGGAAGACTTTTATTTGACCTTCGGCTATGAATGAGAGTTTGGCTGGGTACAGTATTCTTGGTTGGTAGTTATTTTTATTTAGTGTTTGGTATACCTCATTCCAGGCTCTCCTTGCTTTCATGGTCTTTGCTGAGAAGTCTGGGGTAATTCTGATTGCTTTTCCTTTATATGTGATAGTTTTCTTCTCCCTAACAGCTTTAAGGATTCTTTCCTTGTACTCTACTGATCCTGTTTTTTTTTTTGTTTTGTTTTTTTTTTTGGCCAGTCCTGGGCCTTGGACTCAGGGCCCGAGCACCGTCCCTGGCTTCTTCCCGCTCAAGGCTAGCACTCTGCCACTTGAGCCACAGCGCCGCTTCTGGCCGTTTTCTGTATATGTGGTGCTGGGGAATCGAACCTAGGGCCTCATGTATCCGAGGCAGGCACTCTTGCCACTAGGCTATATCCCCAGCCCTACTGATCCTGTTTTGATCACAATGTTTCGGTGGGATGTCCTATTTTGGTCTGGTCGGTTGGGGGTTCCAAATGCTTCTTGTATCTGTATGGGCCTTTCCTTCCTGATATTTGCGAAGTTCTCAGCTAATATTCTGTTAAATATGTTGCCTATCCCTTTAACAACTTTTTCCAAGTTTTCCTCAATACCTATTATCCTTAAATTGGGCTTGCTGCTCGTGTTTGGAATCTCCTGTAGCTATCTGTTTTGTTGATTGGACTGAATTTATATTGATTTTTGATCTTTCTCCATAGAATCTGGGGAATCTTCAGCTCCTGAGATTCGATCCTCTGCTTCAATTAGTTGGGGCTGTAGGCTAGCTACTAGATTTCAAATCTCTTTTCCTTCTGACTGGTCTTTCCTGATGATTTTCATGTCATCTCTTAGGTCTTGCATTGACTTCTTTACTTCATTAATTTGGTTTTGAGTGCTGTCTCTCAAATCATTTACCTGGGTAGCTATCTTTTCATTTGACTCTTGAAGTTCATTTATCTTTCTATTTGTTGAGGACATGAAATCATCTTTTACTTTATGGAAGGATTGCTGTATTGATTCAAACTTTTCATTTAACATGTTTTTCAGTAGACTTTGTAGAGCATTTTGAGGGTTCTCTTCTATGTCTTTCATTGACTGCTCTGTTTCCTGCTTATTTTGAGTGGGAGAAAAGACTCCATTGTTTTCCATCTTTCTTGGGTTTCTTCTGCCCATTTGGATTGGGAATGCCAATCTACAAGCACCTGTGAGCACCATTAGCAGCCCTTACCAAGCACTGTTGTGTAAATCTTTTAAGTTCACAATTATATACAGATACCTTGTATACCTGTCTATAAAATTAGATTTGGTGGTCCTAAAGAATACAATTTCAATATAACAACTGATCCTGGGCCCTGTATTCAGTAGTTACTTATTTTCTGTTATAACCCTATGAGCAATTCTTGTTCTTATATTAAGTTCTTTTAGGACTGGCTTTCTCTATAAACCCCTTTGATTCATTCAGATTAAGCAGGGATACCCTCTATCCAATAACCAGGAGTCAATGGAACCTGGAGGTCCTGGCAGTAAGTCAAATGGGTAAATTGGAGGTAGTAACGTGAATAGAGTAAAATGTATTAGGGTGGTGATGATTTTGGTTTAGTTTCAGTGACGTGGAAATGTGGAGCAGAGTAGAATCAGTAGAAAGAAAAAGGTTAAAATGATAGACAATGGAGAGTTAGCGCAAAAGAGTGGAGGTGTTATTCATAGGAAAGTAATTTTTAAAGAAAGAGAACACAAAGAGAGAAATAAAGAAAAAATACTGGAAGACAGATGCACAAAACAGAAAAAAATTTTTTAAAAGAAAAAATAAAAAGGAAAATAATTTTTTTTTAAGTTTAAAAAATGTTTGAAAAGAAAAAAAATGGAGTCCTCTTTGTTTGGGTGGTCTTTCCCCAGTCTCTGGTTTTCTTGCAATGGTCTGCAGTCTATTTTCCTGATTGACTGGTTTGACTTGCCTTCAGTTTGCATGTGGTGGATCTTTTCTGACCCTTCTCCCCTGTTGGTGCAATCCTGGGTCTCTGTGGTTTGCACAGCTTGCAGGTAGGCGTTGGGCATCCTCTGTAGATGGCGATGTGAGCAGTCTCAGGAACCGTGGCTCATCTGTCTGCTCTGGGGCCACAGCCTTTAAATCCTGGCTTTGAATAGGCTTTGGACTCAGCAGGGTGGGGCGCCTCTGGTCTGGTTTACCCGGCTGAAAGTTTCTTGCCTGGGGGAGGATCCTCCCTCCTGGGCGGGGCAGCCTCCTTGCTGGAGGTGGCTATGGAATTCAGCTCCGTTTCATGCTGGTAATTGGGCTTCCTTTGTGATGGGACCATTTATCTGTCTCGGGAACTGTTTGTTCTCCATTCAGGCTGTTCCATGCCACTGGTAGCTGCTCACCGCTATTGTTTTAAATTTAGAAATTCTGGTGGGCAGGGCAGGGCACCTCTGGCTAAGCCGCAGCCCAGAAGGAGTCTACCTCTTGGGCAGGGGGTGTTCTCCTGGGCAGAGCTGGCTCTCACTGGTTGGTCCATCTTACCCTTTACAAAGATGGCTCCTTTGTCTTCGCTTTCCCCAGGCCCTGTTTAGTTCCAATCTGGTCTGACCCTATGCCAGTGGCAAAGATGGCACTTTGCTCTGGCGGTGGGGGAAGGGTTGCTTTCCAGAAGCTGTTCTCTGGGCGCAAGTGAGAATATATTTTGTGGGGTACTCATGCTTTCTCTGCGATTTAAGCCTGTCCATGCTCAGCCGCCATCTGGAGGATTTCTCCCTGGTCTAGGCTGTGTGCTTTTGTGGTGCAGAGTGTGGGTCCCAGTGCCATATGCTGTGCCAGCGGTGGCACTGGCATGGCGGTGGGATGCCGCCCGGAGCTCAAATCTGTGTTTTCAGATGAGCAAAGTCGATTTTTCCTTCCTGGCCAGACTCCCTGTACTGTTAGAACTTACTCTGGCTGTCTTTCTAGGAGTAAAAGTTTCTATGGAGGGCTGGGGATATGGCCCAGTGGCAAGAGAGCTTGTCTCATATACATGAGGCCCTGGGTTCGATTCCCCAGCACCACATATACAGAAAACGGCCACAAGTGGCGCTGTGGCTCAAGTGGCAGAGTGCTAGCCTTGAGCTAAAGGAAGCCAGGGACAGTGCTCAGGCCCTGAGTCCAAGGCCCAGGACTGGCCAAAAAAAAAAAAAAAACCAATAAAAGTTTCTATGGAGTGAGAAAACTATGAAGTCGGAGGTTGCTCAGCTACAGCTCTGCTGTTCCTCCGCCATCTTCCCAGAAGTCCCCCAGAAATCGTTTTAACTGTTTCTCTTTAAAACAATGCAATATCCTTTTAGACTTTAGGTAATGTCCAAATCCAATTTGAAACTCACCCATTATTACATCATGCTGGCAGTTTTTAATCTTGAACATGTTTATACTCACTCATGCACAAGTACTTAAAGAGAAAAAAATGAACATTGGGCCATACATTTGCACTGGCAAGAGTCATTTACCAATCTTAAATTTGCAGGTGATCAGGATTTAAGCAAAAACCAAAACACCAAATACTTTTCTGCTGAAGATATATGCAAGGGGGTACCTGGAGCAAGACTCAGCCCACAGACAGCACTTGACTCTAGTCATTATCCTAATTTATTAGAGCATCTTACATATCAATTGACCCTTTATTTACCTTCAGTTGGAAGAAGAGCAGTTACCTGAGACTGATCTCTTAGCCCACCAGATGGCCTGACTACCTTAGACCAAATTTTTTTTTTTTGGCCAGTCCTGGGGCTTGGACTCAGGGCCTGAGCACTGTCACTGGCTTCTTTTTGCTCAAGGCTAGCACTCTGCCACTTGAGCCACAGCGCCACTTCTGGCCATTGTTTTGTATATGTGGTGCTGGGGAATTGAACCCAGGGCGTCACGTATATGAGGCAAGCACTCTTGCCACTAGGCCATATCCCCAGCCCATCTTAGGCCAGTTTTAACCAGTGGCAATTCACAACTTTAGCTAGATGTTAGTACAATGTCCTCAGGTGCCTGCATACTCCCAGCTGCCTTATTACAGAAGGAGACACAGCACAAAGCTGGCTTTGATTTCCCATATAGAGGCATAAGACTGAACACAACGAGAGACTCAAGACTAAGGCAAACACAGAATGTAGAAAAACATATAACACAAAACAGGACAGAGACACAGACTTACTTCTGGAAGATTTCTAAGTAATGTTTGGATTGCATGTCAGCATTGACACACTGGCTGTCAGCGTGGTGGAAACAACACAGGGCCCTGGAAATTCCCAGGGTGCGTGCTTTTTCTTACCCCAGCCTTTTTGTCCACAAACAAGTAAAAAGGCTTGTGGATATTCTCCTGGCCTTTTGGCAACTTACACATTACTTTACTGCCACTTTAGCTTTCCTTCTATGGCCTACTTTCACGGGGCTCAAACTCCCTTTCCTTCTCTGTTACCTCAGCCCAAGTGGGTCGATGAGTCAGAAAAAGTTTAATAACTGAGGTTTCTCTGAGAAGAGGGATTCTGCTTTTTCCAGTTGAATAGATAACTAGAGGAGAAGGGAACACGAGTCTCCTGGAAAGACTTCCTCCTCCTCCTCCTCCTCCTCCTCCTCCTCCTCCTCCTCCTCCTCCTCCTCCTCCTCCTCCTCCTCCTCCTCCGGCCTTCAGCTGTTTAGGAAGCATTGGCCATGATTTCAAGGCTAAAACTGTGGTTGAAGTTTTTCCAGGACCCAGGGCCACCCAGTGCTGAGGGTGGGCTATGCGAGCTAGCAGAAAGCAGTCCATTTCCCTGAGAAAACACAATCAACAGATAACTTAGCTCCTTTCCCCCCCCCAAAATACTTAAAATATTGTAAGACCATGTCTAGGGAAGTTCCTCAGTGGATGCCGCTTATCCCATGTCTTCCTGTAAAACACGCCCAATAGCAAGCAAAAGCAGAATCAAGAACAGACACTGATAGCCACAACCATACACAGAACAAGGAACGAGTTCAACATACATGTCCTACACTATGAGGACCTTCAGAAGGGGTCAAGGTGTCTCTTGACCACCCTGTCCTTAGAGAGCCCCTGCATCCAGCGTCTCTCTGTCTCAGGGCCACAGACAGTGCACTTTTCCCATACAGACACAGAAACAGAGACAAAAACAAGTTGGTCGACCAACCTCAGACACAAACATCTACACCTCTGGTTGTTTCTTTTCTTCACAGAGGCCTCTCCCCCCCACCCCGAAAGAAAGGTGGTTAAGGACTCTTCCCAGTTAGGGAACCAATGTTATGGAGTTCTAGGGAGGGGGTTTTCTGTTCCTCTAAGAATACACCACTCAGAGTGCCTACAGCAAAAAGATGGGTTTATTGGGGAAGCATAAAGCGAACTGACCATCCAGTGACACAGCACAGACTTGGGAACTGCCACCATGACCCCAAGCAGTCCTCAAATTTGGTTTATAAAGATAAAAGCATAGCACAGATGTAGGGGGTTGACACAAGAAGTTGAGGAAGAAAGAAAGAAACAAACAAGCAAGCATGACACAGATGTAGGTGGTGGATGCAAAGCGGGGGGGGGGGTGAAGGTAGATCAAGCAACAAACAAGTTAAGCAAGCCATTCATAGAAGCAGAATTTGGGGGTCAGGTTGACCTAATAATCAAGATGGAGTGAGCTCTACTCCCCCAACATTTCCTACCATGCTTCCCTAATCAAGATGGAGTCAGCTCTACAATACTCCCAAGTCTGCACTGTGTCCCTGGCCAGTCAGCTCTCACTATTTTGCTCGGAATAAAGCTTGAATTCTTCTGACTTTCATTGTGTGCTGTACTTACTGTATGCATACCCCGACATATCTTAAGGTGAGGGCAGGGGCTAAGTCCTATAGCACCGTGCCCACTCCACTGGGGCATCCAGCACAGAGGGTGTGGTCTGCGCTCCACAAAAGGAAACCCTTCACCAAAACTGGTGAAAATGCTGTCCCTCCAGCCATGGAGACCCCGACCTCCAGGAGACCCCGACCCCAGGAGAGCCGGAACACCAGGAGACCAAACCCCCAGGAAACCTTGACCCCAGTGGATTGTGATCCCCAGACTATGACCCCCATGAGACCCTGAGACCCAGATCATGACGCCCAGAGAACCTGATTCCAATCCCTGAACCCAAGTATACCCTGACCCTGACCCAAGGAGACCCCAACCCAGGAGACCATGAGTCCCAGGAGACCTTGACGCCCAGGAGACCTTGATCCCAGGAGATCCTTACCCCCAGGAGTCCTCAATCCCCAAGTGACCCCCGACCCTAGGAGACCCTGACCCGTGGTGACCCTGACCCCCATCCCTGACCCACAGGAGACCCTAAATCCATGGACACTCCAACACCTAGGAGACCCGACCCCCAGGAAAACCTGACCGCAGGAGACTGACCCCTGGATACCACAACCCTCAGGAGACCATGATTCCAGGAAACCCTGACCAGAGGAGAACCTCACCACCAGGAGACCCTCCCTCCCAGGAGAACCCAACCCCCAGGAGACACTCACACCAGGAAACCCTTATCCCCAGACCCAACCCCCAGGGGACCCTGACCCCAGGAGACCTTGACTTCCAGGAGTCCCTGACTCCTAGGAGACCCTGACCCACAGGAGACACCAACCCACAGGATACCATGACCCACAGGAGTCCCTGACCCCAGGAGACTCTGACCCCAGGAGACCTTGACCCCAGGAGATTCCTACCCCCATGAGACCCCGACCCCCAGGAAACCCTGACCCCAGCAGACCCTGGCCCCCAGGAGACCCTGACCCCCAGGAGACCACAACCCCCAGGATACCATGAACCTCAGGAGACCCTGACCCCAGGAGACCCTGACACCAGGAGACCTTGACCCAAGGAGATCCCAACCCTAGGAGATCACGACACCGAGTAAACACTGACCCCAGGAGACCCAGGCCCCCAGGAGACCATAACCTCTAGGAGACCCTGATCCCCATATTAAATAATGTGTCCCTGAAATGATATCATTTTTTTCATTTGTTTTATCCTGATTTATGTATAAGGAATTAGTTTGAATCAGTTCCCAAAATCACATCTCATCAAACAATGTTCCTCCAGCATTTCTGCCTGAACCATGGCTTGAATGTTACAGAACACTCAAGTATTCTGACTGAAGTTTTAATTAATGACTTGGTATCTGAAATGCTGCCTGGGATAATTCCCTGTGCTGGCTATGGTGAATCCTGCTGTGATGAGCATAGTTGTGCAGGCGGCCTCATGAATCCTGCTATCATGAACATGGTGACCCCATTCCATCATGGTTTATGTTCTGTTGGATCAATGCCTGGGTGTGGAATGGCTGGGCCACAGGGGAGCTCCATGTTTAGTTTTTTGTGGAAGCTCCACACTGCTTTCCAGAGAGGTTGAACAAGTTTACATTACCTCTAGCAGAGTTCCCATTTCCCCACATCCTTACCAGCATGCGTTATTGTTAGTTTTCTTGGTCATGTCCATTATACTTGAGATGTGGTGGAACCTCAGCATACTTTGATTTATACCCAGGGATATTGAGCATTTCTTCATGTGTCCATTGCTCATTTCACTTCTTCTGTTGAGAGGTCTCTATGTCATTAGTCCATTATTAATTAGGTGTTGTGTCTTTTAGGGTGTACATTCTGAAGCTAAACTTCTCCTTAGATCTCAACATATTCTGTGGAAATTTCGGCCAAAGAGACCACCACAGGGTTCAGGCAGAAAAGAGTTTATTGAAGGGGAGAGCAAACTTCCAGGCAGCAAAAGATGGAAGTGTGCAGAGACGGGGGAGAGGGAAGGAGGAAAAGAGGGAGGGGAAAGAAAAGGAGGAAAAGAGGGAAGGGAAAGGGAAGGAGTGAGAGGCTGGCGGCAGGACCAGAGGGAGGTGATCTCAGAGCCCAGGGAACCTATCGAGCGAGGTGTGACCAGGGTGGATCAGTCAATGACCCCAGCAGATAAAGAAGTGACCTTAGAGCCTGGAATCCATTGCTGACTCACAGTGAGGTGATTACTGGCTCCAGGTAGGTGAGGAAGAAGAGGACGGGGCTATTCTCCCCAGCAGGACCTAACATCTGGATATTAGGTCCTTGTCTAATGTATAGCTGGTAAACATATTCTCTCATTCTGTGGGATTTCTATGTAGCTGGTTAACTATTATCCATAAATCTATAAAGTTACATGGTGTAGTGTGCAAATACATGCAGAAAAAATGGCCTCCGTCTGTGCTTCCTGCCTGGTGTTGCCCATAATAAACAACAAAGGGGGGATGTAAGTTTGTAGAATGTCTCCCAACACTGACATCGGATTTGCCCTTGACAAAGTGACTCTGCCCTTGATGATGGTACTTGAGGGGCAGGGGCACCTCCCACCCTAGCACCATGAGGGTATCAAGGTACCCCCTGGGAGACAGTCCAGGACCATTTTCCTTACTCCTTTATGGAACTTGGCCTCGTCGGCTGTGCTCTCAATCAACTCTTTTGTTCCACATGACTTTGTCTGCATGGTCTTTTGGGATATTTTCCTTTCAGTAAAAAGTGAATTAACTGAAGTGTAATCAACTCTATAGAGGCCTCAAACAGTATAATTTGTTTGGAAAAAAATGGGACAAAGCCTAACAAAAGAAGCAGCAGAAAATGGGTACATCCGAGGGTATGGGATGGAACCAAGAAGAAAGGGCTAGAGGAATGAAGGTGAGGAGGGAGGAGAATTCAGTGAAGCATTCCTTCAATATATTAAAAAAATCTAAGAATAGTAGTGGAAGGATTGGGTTGAAGGGGTAACACTGAGCAGGATGTTTTATATTCAAAAATCCCTTTGTTAAATGGTACTTCCTGTGTTCAACGACTTCAGGATAATTTTAAAGGTCTTTTAAAAGGAAAATGAATGAATTAGAGAAAGGCTAGATAGCAAACACTTTCAAACAAAACAGTTTAAAGCTGACTTGGACAGGAAAGTGCTTGATCTCTCGTCTCTAATGAACGACTGAAAATCAAGAGTGGTCCTGTGGTTCTTCTCTACCTGTCTGTGACCTTCCGGTCTTTCCTTCTTTCCATCCAATATTCACTTCTTTCTCTGCTTCCTTTTTTTCTCAGATCCTGCTATTCTTCCTTTTTTTCTAGTCTGCCGCCTTCCTTGCTTTCTCCGTTCCTTCCATTCTTTCTTCAACCTTAACTCTCTGCCTCTTCCCATCATCATTTGTCTGTTTCTGTCTTTCCCTCATGTTCCTTCCTTAATTCCTTCGTTCCTTCCATCCTTCCTTCCTTGCTTCCTTCCTATTGTTTGTTTTGGTGTACCTGCGTAGACATGAGGTGAATACATCTTAAGATTCAAGAGGAGCAAATGAAGTTTGCCTGGATTCCCATAACATTTTTATGAAATCTCAACAATGAGTGCCTTAAAGATGTAGGCCTCCACGCCAAAATGTATGGGGTATGAAGAAATAGTTCTCTTGCTCTCATGGGAGGTGCTTCCTTATTTGACATTAATTCCTATCCCCCCTACATTTTCTCCAAAATTTGGTCTAGGCATTGTTGTCTTTGGAAATGTGTCATTGTTGGGGTTTTGTATTTGTGGCAGCGCTGGGGATTGAAATCTGGGCATAGGTGTGCGATGAGCACACTCTACTACTTAAGTCAAAGTACACTTCTGGAAAGGAAGACAGAGACAAAAAGAGAGAGTGAGAGAGAGTCTGGGAGAAAGAGAGAGAGTGAGAGAGAGAGTGAGAGGGAGAGAGAGGGAGAGGGAGAGAGAGACAGAGAGAAACAAGGAGTGGATGAAGGTGGGAATGTAGGAAGGAAGAAAAGAGGAAGGAAGGTAGGAAAGAAGTGGAGAAGAGAAGAAGATATGGAGGCTAGCAATCAGGTAAGGGACTAAGTAGGTACTAAAAGAAAGGATGAAATTGTAGGAAAGAAGGAAAGGAGTGAAAGGAGAACAAAGAAAGGAAGGGAAGAAGGGAGAAAGGAGGGAAAAGCAAAGGAAGAGAAATAGAAAATGAACAGAGGAGAAAAGAAAGGAAAAGGAATACAAAGGGAAGGAGGAATGAAGGAACAAAGAAATGAAAGAAAACACACAGAGATGGACCATCCCCAAGTCTTTGTTGCTGGGGCCTCTCCTAGCATCGTTCCCCGCCCCAGGGCAGCTCAGCATCATGGGAATGCTTGGAGGGGTTTCAGGATACGGGTGGGTGGGAATTGTTTCTGTTTCAATGTAATTTACATTTCAAAGAGCAGGTGGGGAACACGGCCCTTAATCCTATCACTTTTGTTTAGGAAGCAGGGTTTGACCTCATCCAGAGAGGGACACCCTTTCTAGTTGTACTGGGTGTGGCTCAATAAGCCCAAGAGTAGCTGCTCTCTGATTGGTTAGTGAGCACTCCTGAAGGCGGGGCCTGAGGTATAAAGGTACCCAGAGCTCAAAGAACAGCAGCAGAGTCCTGGAGTGCGCCTGTAGCCAGTGCCTGGCCCTTCTGGGATTCAGAGAGCCCTGCACACCAGATCCGCATTTCATCCAGCAAGATGAGCGCCGGGACCCCACCCTCACTCCAGCAACTCGCCAGGAAAAGTCTGCTGAGCCACCATGCCCTGACCACCTCTGCCCTGGACAATCTGCCGCTGCTGCTGATCCCTTCGCTCTTTGTGGAGGCCTACACTGGGGGCCACAGAGAGGTGCTGAAGGCCATGGTGCAGGCCTGGCCCTTCCCCTGCCTCCCCCTTGGGGACCTGGCACAGCCACCAGACCAAGAAACCTTCAAGGCTGTCCTGGGTGGGCTTGATCTGCTACTGGCCAGAAGGGAGCGCCCCCGTCAGTGGAAACTGCAGGTGCTCGATCTGCAGGGGGAGCACCCAGGGATCTGGACGCTGGGGTACCCTGCCATGGCACAAATCTCCTACCCAAAGGTCCTGCCTGTCAAGCCAAGAGCAAGTCCCTGGACAGAGATGGCTGAAGAGCAGCCCTTGGTGATCGCCATCCACTTGACCATCGACGATGGCACTCAGGATGATCTCCAAGCCTTCCTACTCCACTGGGCCCGGGAGAGGAAAGAACGAGTCCGGCTGTGCTCGAGGGACCTGCAAATTCTGTGTGACTCCAGCTCTGAAATCCAGAAGGCTCTGTCAGTTGTGAGTCTGGACTCTATCCAGGAACTGCTGGTGAGCGAACTGTGGCATGGAGAAACCATGCAAACCTTTGCTCCTTACCTGAGCCAGATGAAGAACCTCCGCAAACTTACTTTCTGCAATATGCGTGGGGACTTCTACACTCCCAGCTCTCCAGATTTCTCTTATTCCTCCCAGTTGGGGGCACAACTGGGGCAGCTGCAGCGTCTTCAGGAGCTGCATATGCAAGAAGTCCTCTTCCTTGGTGGAAAGCTGCCCGCCATCCTCAGGAGTCTGCCACCTTTGCAGGCCTTGTCTCTGAGCACATGTGACCTTCAGGAAGCTGACCTGAGGTTTCTATCCCAGTGTCCCTGCACCATGCAGCTCCAGCACCTGCGGCTGAGGAATTTGTCTATGGACAGCTTCAGTCCTGATCCCCTGAGAGCCCTGTTGGAGCAGGTGGCTGGCACCTTGGAGACCCTGGCCCTGGAGGACTGCAACATCAGTGATGCCCACGTCTCAGCCTTTTTGCCCACCCTGAGCCAGTGCTCGAAGATCAGCTTCTTCAGTTTCTATGGAAACCACATCTTCATGGACACCTTGCAGAGCCTCCTGAGAGTCATTGCCAGGTTGGGCCACTTGAGCGGAGGAATCTATTCTCCCCCTCTAGAGAGCTACGGGTCCACGGGGAACATTGACCCTGACAGTATGACCCAGGTTCTGGCTAGTTTGGCCCAGGCACTGAAAGATGTAGGGACAACCCAGAAGGTCCAGGTCTGTACCGATTTCTGTCATTACTGCAACACTTTCCAATACTACAGCCTGGAGCCGGATGGTTCCTGGGTGTTCACAGAAGAGGGGCCTCATGGCCTTGCTGCTCTGCCTGAGTAGTCGATCTCCTGTCTCTGGGAATTTTTTCTCAGCATCACAACGAATCCGGCGCCTTAAGAGAGTTCTCCACCTGGGCAGATCTCCAATTTCTGTTTGTGCGGAAACGGACGGTTGTCCTGAGCTTTTCAGTTCAACTGTTGGTCTGGAACCCCAGGAACTTCTGTGACTTCTGGGGATACCCGTGTCATGTGCACACTCCATCTGAGTCTGGAATGAATGCCCTGTGGAAAGAACTAGAGCACAATCTTGTTTCTCCAAATGGTTGTGATCAAACTTCCAGATCCTGGGGCCACCACGTGACCGAGTACAGTTCACTGTTACCACCCATCACTTCATTGCAAAAAGAGAGGAAACAAAAAACATGAATATGAAGATGTCATTTCTCAGGATACCACCATCAGAGGAATGTTCCTGCCTAGAATCCTAGCTCCTCAACCAATTAGAAATCCGAGGATCACGGTTCAAAATCAGCCTTGTTTGCAACGTGCATGAGACTCTCATTTAAAACAAACCTCCAGGAAACTAGCAGTGAACGTTGAGAAAACAAGGTAGAGCGCTGGCCTTGAGCAAAAGAGTTTAGGGTCAGTGCTCTAACTCAGGGTAGAAACAAGAATCCACCAAAAAAAAAAAAAAAAAAAGATAGTCATTAAGGCACCGGCTGCTTCTTCATATGGCTAATTGTAACTACTCAGGAGGCTGAGATCTGAGGATCACAGTTCAAAGTCAGCCGAGCAAGATGCTATGAGGTTTGGGTTTATTTTTTTTTTTAAATCTCAAATTAACCACGAAAATCCTGAAAGTGGAGTTTCTGAGTCACATGGTAGAGGGCCAACCTTGAATGGAAAGAGCTGAGGAATAGCCAGAGTCTAGGCCATGAATTAATTTCTCAGTACTCCCACCCACAAAGAAGCCAAGCAGAAAAACTGAAAGAACATGGTTTTATCATTGTAGTTGTTTTCAACATGCGACATGAAATGATGCCCTTTTCCTCTGATCTTTCTTTCCTGTGAGTTTCACCCCTTATATCCTGTTAAATTATTTCAGTACCCTGGATACTGTATATATGTGTGTTGCAAGTTGGAAGGGAAAGGGGATACCAAAACCAAGAGACAAAGGACAAAAAGACAAACCCGTGCAGCAGCAATACTTACAAACATATATGATATAAATGAACTGTAGAACTTGTGGGGGGGGGGTCACGAAGAAGGAGGAAATGGGGAGGCAGAAGGCCAGGGGGTGGGGGTGCGGAGGAAGGAAGAGGTAAAAAATACAAATGAGAAAAAGTCTTGCCTTCTTGGAGTTGGAAATCCTTTATTGAATGAATAAATGAAATAATTGAATCAAAGAACACATGGACTTTCTTTTGTGTACATGGTTTATAAGGAGGTAATCTAAAGTAGCTTCACTGAAATGCTCCTTGTCATCTCTCAAATAAGACCATGAACAGCGGGAGGGATTGTCAGCTGGACACAGTGTAAAGGAAGTGTTATGAACCCTCCCAGGCCATGTGAAGGGCACTTCCCACCCGCCCTTCCCTCACAAGTCTGCAGCTCATCCCATACTCCTACACTGATATCCTCAGACACCCACCCTAGCTATGTTTTTGTCACAATGAATCCTCCTCTGGCCACACTTCCCCAGGGCATATATTCCCACGAAATCATAAAAATAATGAAATAACAAAGCACACACAACACACCAGGGCCTGGTGTTGCACACTTGTCATCCCAGCAACTCAAAAGGCTGAGATTTGAGGATCACAGTTAAAAGCCTACCTGGACAGGAAAATGGTTGACACTCTCGTATCCAATGAACCACTGAAAGCCAGAAGTTGTGCTGTGGTTCTTCTTTACCTGTCTGCCAGCTTCCAGCCTTTCCTTCTTTCCTTCCAATCTTCACTTCTTTTGCTGCTACCTTCTTTTTTTATATCCTTCCATGCTTCCTTCTTTCTCTTCTGCCTGCCTTCTTTGCTTTCTCCATTTTTTACTTGCTTTCTTCCACCATAACTCCCTGCCTCCTCCAATCCTCCTTTGTCTGTTTCTGTCTTTCACTCTCTCATGTCCTTCCTTCCTTCCTTCCTTTTTTCTTTCCTCCCTTCCTTCCTCCTTTCCTTCCTGCCTTCTTCCCTCATCCCTTCTTTCCAAAAATATTTCAATTATGATACATATAAGGAAAACACTGCCAGTTAAGATAGGATGCATAAAAATATCACCCTTATGATATTATTCTCACAATTTGGAAGTTTCTTGGGTTTACCAGATAGTCAGGACAGGGGACTTGGCCTGACTATGGGAGACAATGAATTTCTTAAAAAGAGAAAGATTTTTCTCCAGGGGCTGGCAAATAATTTGAGACTCAAGATTTTCAGCTGGGTCATGCCATTTGCCACTATTATCCTAAATTGTGTGTATGTGTGAGTGTGTTTGTGTGTGTATGCACATGCCTATTCTGGAGATGGAACTCAGGACCTAGTCACTGTCTCTGAGAGTTATTAAAAATTAAATTTATTTATTTATTAGGTATATTTAGTACCAAGGAATTGAATCCAATGCTTCATGCATGCTATGTAGTCCTGAGGATCATGGTTCCCAGCCAGCCCAAGCAAGAAAATCCATGAGACTCTACCATCAATGAACCACCAAATAGCCAGAAGTGGAGGTGTGGCTCAAGTGGTAAGAGTGTCAGTCTTAAGCAAATCAGCTAAGGAATAGTGCCCAGACCCCTGAGTTCAAGCTTTAGTAATGGCACACAAGCTAGTGAATTAATGGAAAAAATAAAATGAGGAGATATTCTTATGGGATTCAAGGGAGGCGATTCTATGTCCCTCCAAGAGTCCACCACTCAGAGTCTCAAGTAAAAAGATGGACGTATTGGGGAAGCAAAAAGCAAACTGACTGGCCAGGGATGCAGCACAGACTCGGGAGCTGAAACTACAACAGTGAAAAGTGGGCTGACTGGCCAGTGACACAGGCCAGATTCAGGAGCTTCCACTGTGACCCCAGCAGTCCTTAAATTGGGGTTTATAAATGTAAAACCATAGTACAAATGTAGGGGGTTTACGCAAGGGGTAGAGCAAGCAACAAACAAGTTAAGCAAGCCATTTACAGAAGCAGAATTTTGGGTCAGGTTCACCTGATCTACTCCCCTAACATTTCCTACCATCTTTCCCTAGTCAAGATGGAGTCACCTGTACTCCTTACAATAATATAATACAAGGCATGCTAGTTTTAGAGTCAGAGACCTGGATTCTAAAACTTCGGAGACTGCAGACAAGGCTGCCAGCTCCCTCCTATGCAAAGGCCCACAGCTTCCTCCTATGCAAAAAATATGCATAACATTTACCATACAAGCTGTACTGGGATGTTTATTATAAGCGGCTTGTGTTATGAAAAATAACCATACTTCTGGCTTGAGAAGTGGCACTATGGCTTAAGTAGTAGAGTGCTAGCCTTGAGCAAAAGCTCAGCGACAGAGCCCAGGCCCTGAGTTCAAGCCCCAGGACTGGCACATGCACACAGAAAAAGTTGAATGATTAAAATACTACTAACTTAAGTGCTTCTGGAGGATGCTAAAGTTGATGCCTAACTTATTGATCTGATCATTTTGTTTCTTTATGGATTCTTCACTTCCTAAAGTATCTTCTGATTTTATTAACTTGCTTGATGGGTTATTCAGAAAGATCCTCAGAAAAGGCATGGATGACTTTTTAATGAGAATGAGTAGTGGGTCCTTCCTTCCTTCCTTCCTTCCTTCCTTCCTTCCTTCCTTCCTTCCTTCCTTCCTTCCTTCCTCACTTCCTTCCTCACTTCCTTCCTTTCTTGCCTTCCTGCCTTCCTGCGTGTTTCATGGACTTCCCTGCCCAGGCTGGCTTTGAACTATGATCCTCAGATCTCAGTCTCCTGAGGATCATAGGGACAACAGGCATGTGCCGCCATGCTGGTGAAAAAGTGACTCCTGCTGTTTGTGTTTTTGCACAAGCTGATTTGGGTGGAGCTGCTGCAACATTGGTTCTGGCATGAGCAGGGATATTGAGGGATGAACAAGAAGGGGGCCTCAAGGACCTGAGCCTCAGGTGGGTATGAGCCTTTCCTTTGCTCATGGGCCCTGCTTGGAGTCTGTTCCTGCTTTCACCATCCTGAGGTGGGAACATCAATGATGCATTTGTCTCATGAAAGCTTGTTTTATGACTTTACTTAAAATTTTTTGGGGTTCTTGATTTTATTTTCTTCTTTTAAAATTTATTTTATTTAGTCAGTCACGGGGCTTGAACTCAGGGCCTGGCCACAGCCCCTGAGCCTCTTTGTGGTCAAGGCTAATGCTCTATCACTTGAGCCACAGCACCATTGCTGGTTTTTGAGTGGTTCACTGGAGATAAGAATCCCACAGAGACTTTTCTGCAGGGGCTAGCTTTGAACTGTGACCTTCTAGATCTCAGCCACCTGAGTAGCTAGGATAACAGGCCACCAGTCCCGACTCTTTATGACTATTATTATTTTGTGTGTTCAACTTTGTGATTTGCATCTATAACTAGAGAGAGAGAGAGAGAGAGAGTTTCAGTGTTGTGTGTGTTTGCCTTGGCTTTTTCTTGTTTAGTAGTAGAACCATCATGGAATGTTCTGGGCTCCAAGATTCCAGGGAGTTTTTGAAGAGCCTTCAGAGTTGACAAGCCAAATTCAGAGTGGCCAGTGAATGTGCCGCTCTTTAAAACCAGGTAAGCTTTACTAAAAAATACTAAAAATGTTTATTTAATGTAGGCCTTGAACTCAGGGCCAAGGTGCTGCCTTGAGCGCTTTTGCTGAGGCTAGCACTTTATCACTTGAGCCATAGCACCACTTCCACTTTTCTGGTCATTCATTGGAGATAACAGTCTCACAGACTTTCCTGCCATGGCTGGCTTCGAACTGTGATCCTCAGATCTCAGCCTCCTGCGTAACTAGGACAACAGGCATGAGCCACGATTGCCTGGCTTTTTAAAGTTTTTATTTAATTTTATCCCTTTATTGTCAAAGTGAAGTACAGAGGGGTTACAGTTTCAACCTGGGCCTCCAGCCCTCAGCGCCCTGCACAGACATGAAGCGCTGGCTCTGCGCTCCCATCACCAGCCTTCTGCTGATGGCCCTGCTGTACCCAGGTAAAGCAGAGTGGAGCTGGGCCTGGGTGCCAGCGCCTGTCCTAGGGGACTCTTTGGGTAGCGATGTCTGCAGGGCTGGGTCCTCAAGGCAGTTTTCTTCCTTCCTTCCTTCTTTCTTTCTTTCTTTCTTCTTTCTTTCTTTCTTTCTTTCTTTCTTTCTTTCTTTCTTTCTTTCTTTCTTCCTTCCTTCTTTCCTTCCTTCCTTTCCTTCCTTCCTTCCTTCCTTCCTTCCTTCCTTCCTTCCTTCCTTCCTTCCTTCCTTCTTCTTTCTTTCTTTCTTTCTTTCTTTCTTTCTTTCTTTCTTTCTTTCTTTCTTTCTTTCTTTCTTTCTTTCTTTCTTTTTTCTTTCTTTGCCAGTCCTGGGGCTTGGACTCAGGGCCTGAGCACTGTCCCTGGCTTCTTTTTGCTCAAGGCTAGCTAGCACTCTGCCACTTGAGCCACAAAGCCACTTCTGGCCTTTTCTATATGTGAGATATTGAGGATTCGAACCCAGGGCTTCATGTATATGAGGTGAGCACTCTTGCCCTCTATCTTTTATATCTCAGCACCCTGCTTTCCTGTTTTCTTCGGGGACGTCTTCCCCACATATTGCTCATGTCCCACTAGGATCTACTCTGTATTTCCATTCATTAACCAAACGTTAACAGCTCCTCAATCACTCTTTTTGGGCGAGTGGGGTGCTGGTGACGGGTGTTACTTTTTATTCTGGGCCTGGAGCCTCCTGGAAGGCTTCTACACATCCGTTTTTCTACTAGGCCCCTTTTTCCTACTCATGGAGTTCTTGCACCCCTTTTATGTGGCGGACTCCCCACCCCGCCTCTTACTCTTGGCTTCCTGGGTTCTAAAGGAGATGGGAGGTACCTGTGTACTGGGCTGCGCATGGACCCCCGAGGTTTGATGCTTAGAGTCGAATCCTGCACCCAGAGATTGCTCCTCACAAGCCACTTATGAGCTCATGTCACTCACTTACCTTTTGATATTAAAGTCACAAAGAAGAGAACAGAAAGCAGTGGGTGGAGCCTCATGGTTGAGGGCCCAGAGGCAGTGGCCAGTGACCCTCAAGGGGCTCTTGGGCTTTTATTCGCTGGGGGTGGGGCTGCACCTCCTCTGGGGCAGTGAAGCTTAAGGCACAGAAGGGCAAAGACAACTCTGCTGGAATGCTTCTGAGCTCTGGAGCCCTGAAACCAGGTGAGCAATTAGCCTAATTACAGGAAAGCAGGTGGCTACTTATTTCCTCTTTCTATGCATTCTGGATTTCACCAAGGGTCAGGACCAGGTGCCACTTTTCTTTGTTGTAAAACTTACAAGCGTAGTTTCTTATTTATGTTTTCTTTCCCATTACATGCTGTAATGAAAGTATTATAATTCAGTGCATGCATACAATGTGTAATGAATGATAAAGTCAGGGTAATCAGGGTCTGTCTTGGGAGGGTTCCATTTTTTTTCTAGGATTGTGTGTGTGTGTGTGTGTGTGTGTGTGTGTGTGTGTAGAGAGAGAGAGAGAGAGAGAGAGAGAGAGAGAGAGAGGGTTGGTGCTGGTCCTGGGTCTTGAAATCAGGACCTGGCCACTATCCCTAAGCTTTTGTGCTTAATTAAGGCTACCACTCAAGCCACAGCTCCACTTCCTGCTTTGTGGTAATTTATTAGCAATAGTAGTCTCAAGGACTTTCCTGCCGAGGCTGGCTTTGAACCATGATCCTTGGATCTCAGCCTCCTTTACAGCTAAGATTACAGGTGTGAGCTAATGGGCAGCTGGCACTCTTCCAGGTTTTTTGTTTGTTTGCTTTTTGCCTTACTTTTCAGCTAAGTCTTTAAGTTCAGACTGGCCTTCAGATGTGATCTCCCTGTCTATGCCTTCTCTGTAGTTGGGAATACTGACACATATTAATATGCCAAGCTTATTTGTTGAAATGGAATCTTATTCACTTTTTGCAGGGAGAGGGAAGGGAGAGGGAAGAGGAGCTGAGCTGGCCTTGAACCCCTTTTGTCCCAATCTCTGCTTCCTAAGTAGCCAGGAGAGGCCTGAGACACCATTCCTGGCCTCTGTGCTAAGCTTCTAACCCTTCAACCTAGCAGACAATAACTCCTGATTGCTTCAGTTGGCTAAGGTTGTGACAATTTCTCACAGCAGGTCACATAAAAGCAATGCAGTGGTTTATGCAACGGGAGGAAATGCTCAATAATGGGGACTGGCTACAAAAGCTCCGGGCCCCTGCTCAGACATGGATTTTGATGCAAGCACTGTTGTGTTCAGGACCCAGATCTGTGGTAATGGCTGACATCTGCTTTTTCATTTGGCTTTGGTCAGAGAGGGAAACCCTGTCAGTCTTCCCGGAAGAGGGGTGTGTCTCCTCCTGTGAGTGGTAGAAGGCTTCCGTGTGGCACACACACAGCAGGTGTGGTGAAAGCGCCCCGCCCTGCCCAGCTGGTTTCCAACCCCACCCAGTGGAAGGATGGAATGGGCCTGGAGCCAACCAGTGATGGAGGATAATAGGTGTAACACGAGTTTTACAATAGGGTTTTGTTTATCTTTCTTCACTGCTTATTGAGGAATCAGAAAGAATATTGGTGAGAAAAAGAAAGATGGCGGGGAAGAAAAACATTAAAAATGTCAAGAGGCTTCGGTTACTCCTGGGGGTGGTGTTCTCGATCCTGGGATGCTTGCCAAGTGGCAGGCAGCAGAATCTGTTGTCTAAACACTGTCCAACATACACCTCCGTTTCAATGCAGTATCTTTGGCAGGAGCCATTGGGTCGCTCACAGATTTCCTTGAACTTGCCTCTGACTGCACAGAAAGAGGGGCATGGTAACCATTCATCAGTCTTACTGTATTTTTACCTTTCTATGTGGGGATGGGGACAGTGATTGGAAACAACTTTGTATGGATGCTTGTTGTTACTTGATTTCTCATACCTATGCTTTAAAAACTTGGGAAATTTTTCTTGAAAAGCACCCAGCACTGCTGGATGTTTCTAAGTAATAAAAGATGGAGTAGAGTGTCCATTGGCCCTGCCTGAGTTCTCAGGATACATGTTACTTTGTATTCATTTTCCTTACATTACCTTCTATTCATTTTCCTTACTCACATCATATTCTATTCCTTTTCCTTACTACCTACTCTCTCCTCAGACAGATGCAAGAGAGACTACTTGTACATAGTATCACTACTTTTTCTTAGAGTAGAATGTTTTTAGAGAAGGGAAATATATTTCACTTTCCCTTCCCTCTGATATTATAGGTCATCATATATCTTTCATATCTGTATATCTATAATACATCTGTATCAGCTATATTTTTCAAAAGTGGACCTGAAATACAACTTTAAAGGACAATGCACTTCAAAGAAATGGGCAGAGAGAGTATTTTCTGGGGGAAGGAAACCATATTCCTTCATATTCAATGTGTAAATATGTTTGTGTTGGTGCTTGCTATTATCTGTGGTTTCATTCCCCCCAGGTACTATGTAAGTGTGTGTGTGAGTGTGTGTGTGTGTCTCACAACCAGTTTCAAGCCTTGGAATATGGCAAGAATTCATTAAAGCACTGTGGAACAATTGCTACAATACTGGCATTTTCCATCCTGCAGCCTGTTAGTGAGAAAACTTCCTGTTACTCTGTGTTCCCATGTCTTGTGATATTTTACTGTGGCTGAAGCAATTGAGTCCTCCAATCACAGGACTTTGTGAAAATATCCTGTCATTACTCATTGCAACAGTTCAGGTTATGTAGAGAACATTTCTTTGTGTTGGGAGTTCTTTGGGAGTTAGCCTTGTCCTTTATATATTGCAGACAAACTATCACTTATAGACATCTGCTGTTGAAGTAAAGTTGAGTGTTCCAACACCATCATAGGCTACCTCTTCTCTCCACAGAAGAACTGTGAGTGAGGTCAAGAAGCAAGGGCCCCTAAGGTCACCTTGTCATCCAGTGACAAGGACAGGGCCATAGCTTACATTCTCAGCTTTATTCTAGTTCCTTCTCTTACAACTTTCCCTGTTCTCCTCTGCAGAATCCCAGGCTTTCCTGTGATCTCATTAAGATCCTGTGATCCTCTCCACTGGCCTTCCCAGTGTCTTCCCATTCCTGCCACCCCACACTGGGCTTGCCAGTCATGTTTTGCCTCTGTTCTTCCCTCCCATGTTTAGCAGGAGTGGCCGCTCAGTAAGTGCTCAGGAGGCAGACAGGCCACAAGGGGTTCTCAGAGGTGACTGGGCTGCACTGTGAATAAGAAAGAACCGTACAGGAGGAGGTTACCAACATGAGGTGCTCCCCAGCATCTATTTCTGTGCTGATCATGACAAAGCTGGTTTCTTGTTTTATTGAAATACCTTTACATCATCTTGAGAAATGCCTACCCTTCCCTTCAAAGAACAGAAAATGCAGTTGAAGTGATTCTTTGCATGCTCCCTGAGACTCTAGACGTGAGGTATAAGTTCTTTACAGTGCTCAGAGCAGCTTGACATGTGCTCTGGGAAGATATTTCCAGACCTGCAAAGCTCATGTGATATAACAGATAGAAATGTACTTCTCACATGTGCAAACACACACACACACACACAACACACGCTCATTAACATACAGACACTCTTAGTGTTCACAAATAATCAACACGATTGTTCCTATGAAGTCTATACCTACAAGACCTTTTCAACTTCGTGTTTTAGCCTTTCAAATCTTGTGTTGGTTTTTCTATGTTTTATTCATGGGGTTGCTCTTCCCGCCATCCCTCCCTCCGTACCTCCCTCCCTCTCTTCTTTGTCCCACTCCTCTCTCTATTTTTGTTGGTAGTGGTGCTTGAACTTGTGGAGCTGGGGTGCGCAAGGCTAGAGCTCTACCATTTTGAGTCACAGCACCTCTTCTGGTTTTCTGGTGCTTAATTGGAGAAAAGAGTCTCAGAACTTCCTGCTCAGGTGGGCTTTGAACTAGGATCCTCAGATCCCAGCCTCCTGAGTAGCTAGATTTATAGGCATGAGGCACCAGTGCTTGGCTGTCATGTGCTAATTCTTCCACAGATCTTACTAGTGAAGTCTCTTTCTTCCTTTTAGAGAGCTCTTTGTTGGAAGTGTGAAGACTTCTACCTGGATTGCATAGCGAAGTGACTAGTCGCAGGATTCAAAGTCATCATATGGGTTTGTTCCTGATGCACTTGCTTTCTAACATATAGTGGATGCTCAACAAATATCTGATAAACCAAATTGGCTTTCCATCTCTATTTTCTCTACACTTCATTATAGCCTTATTATTATCTTTCATATCTATTACCGTTAAGGACTTACCACTTAAGAAAGCAATTTATTAATATGATATATCTTGATCAATGTCACCCCACTCAACATTCTCACCCCTCCTTCTCCTCCCCACAGTCTTGTTCATTTTACTTTATTTTATTTTATTGCCATACCTGGGGATTGAACTCAGGGCCTAGGCTTCTTTTGCTCAAGGCAGGCACTCTACCACTTGAGCCACAGTGCCACTTCCAGCTTCTTCTCTGTATGTGGTATTGAGGAATCGAACCCAGGGATTTATGCTTCCCAGACAATCACTCCACCACTAGGATGGCCACATTCCCAGCTCAGTCTTGCTAATTTTGTAATATACATTAGATTCCCAACTGCATTCTCCCCACCCCCACCCCCAGTGCCTCTTTTTCCTATTGCATTTGCAACATCAGACTTGTCCTTAAAGCTGCCCCTTGCTACCCCGCCTGAAGTATTATTTACTCGGCCACAGAAGATGGATCACAGCTCCACATATAGAAGGAGAACCTCTGGATTCACAATTCACAAGGGATAATCGTGCTTTGCATTACCTTTTCTGTTGTAAACTTTCAGACCTGTCTGTTTGAACCAAAACTTGTACATTAGCAGTTGCTAAAAATATAAGAAGGATCCCCTATGCTCTTAAATACCCATGACTTTTCTACTCTTACCTTAACATGCGAGGTTCTGAATTCTTAGGAAAAGATGAGAAGATATTCCCACTGGTGTGAAGCAATGCATCTGTTTTCCTGGGCATCATCATCAGGAGCCCTTTCCAGTTATTAGACAAAGTGGGGGCTGTTTCCAATGCTTGCAAATTTCTGTACCCCAGCCCCAAAGTCATACTGAGGACCTAGTCTAGGAACCGCGCCAGTACAGACAGGCAGAGATGCCTGGCAAAGGGCGTTTCTAGGCCAGACTCCTATCATCTGGAAGCTCCCAGTCCACTGCCCCCAACATTCTTGGTCCCTTGGGCAGCACTCTATGCTTAGAAGCTGCACCCAAATCCATGGGTTTCTTTGCCTTTTAAACATCCAGTCAGCCAAAGCAGAACTTACATGTGGGTATGATTTACAACACTGCAGCCCTCGCAGTCAAAGACCTTCCAAATTTCTGGGGAGACACCCACTTCCCCTTTCATGGCACAGGTGAGAGGGGCTGTTCACTCCTGACATCCTACCAGGCCCCTACCTGAGCTCCTCCACACACAATGTTGTTACCTGGTAGAACTTGGCAGAGAATGAAGACCAGGAGGATAGCAGGCTTCATGGTTGGAGAAAGGAAAAGCTTATTTGCAGGAGGCAGAGAAAGCTTCTGTCTGTGGCTGTCTAGAATGAGCAGAATGTCTTTGTCTGGGCAGAGAGAGTCCCTCTGTACCTCATTAAGAGACACTGGGGACAGAGTTGCTCTTGGTGTGATGAACAGCATTGGGGGAGAACTGAGAGTGCATGCTGGCCTGAACCCTCAGAGCCTTGGGAAGATGTGGTCACATAGTTCTGACCATAGAACTTTGTGCAGTAGGAACACAACCGACAAACATTTCGGCAACAGTGAAATCTTATGTAGTAAATTACATGCAGTTGGGTTATAATGAGCAATGTTTTTACATAGTGTTTCTGTACCCAGGGTCGCAGTGGGAGCTCTGTTCTGTCTGAGCAGCATGCAACTTGATGGCACTTCTGTGAATGAGGATTTGAGTCAAGTATGAGAAGCATGAGACAAAGGCAATGTTAATGAGTAAAGGGGCGTGACCACAGGAGGAGAAGGTGAAGTGGAGCACAGGACCAGAGACCTGGCCAGGAATATTAGGACTGTCCACAGAGCCTCAGTGTTCCCACTGTGGGGCTCATGTTATTCTGTAGAAGAACGCAGTGTCTTAAACCTCACCGTGACAATGTACATTCTCCTTGTAAACGAGTACCACCCCAGAAGTTTACCAAATGGACTCATGCATTAAATGGATGTTTTGAGCAGAGTACTTAGGTAATACTTAGAATACTTAGATATTTCTTAAGGATAAATATTTAGGTTTTCTTTTCTCCCTTGGAGGTCATGGAGGTAAAGCTCAGGGCCTGAGCACTCTCCCTGAGCTTTTGAGATCAAGGCTAGTGTTCTAACACTTTCAGCCACGGCTCCACTTGTTTTCTGGTGGTTAATTGGAGATGAGTTCCCAGTGATAATTGTGATCTTGATTGTCCCTTCTTATTCCCCTAGATTGTTTGCACTGCTTATGTGTAACCACTTTTGTTAGGAGGGGCCCTAATCAATTTCACTGTTTCACTGTTACTGACTACTGGCTCAGCTCTGTAAACCCACTGGCTTCCATGTAAAGCACTGTGTGTGGTTTCCCTGTCTAAACCCTGCTGAAAGAAGGCTGGCCTTGCACTCTGCTGCCTGCCCTGTGCAGTGTGGTCCTGAGATAGTAAAGGCTCCTCTCCCTGCTTTACTGAGTCGTTGGTCATGTTTACAGGAATTGGGGACACATCAGTCTGGTCCTGAGTAGGAACGAGGGGACCCGAGGGGGAGGAGAGGGGCTGATGGGGAAGGGCTCTGGAGAGGGCCAGAGTGAGTAACAGGCCAGGTGGCTGAAAGACACTGTGTGAGAGAGAGGGCTGGAGGAGGCAGGGAAGGAGGAGGAGGATGACAGGGAGGAGGTGGAGCTTGGTGGGGGTGTGGGGTGGTTGCCACCTCTGCAGAGGCCAAGGCTGAAGGAAGGGGATGGAGGTCACGTGCCCCATCCCCCTGTAAGGGGTAAGGTGGGGACTTGTCTGCCCGGTCCAGTGAGAGTCTAGCAGTTTGGCAGGTACTAAGTATGCAGGACGGCACAGATTGCAGAGCAGTTTAGAGCAGGAAACAAGAAGGGACCTAAGTTGGGGAGCCCATCTACTTGCTGAGTGTATTAGGGAGGTCAGATCTGGCCAGTGGCATCATTAACTGTGGAGGGACTTCAGGCTGACTCCAGCTCAGATTAGTGCTGAAGCCAACTCCATCTCCACTAAGCTCTCCCCCACCCTATCCAGGAAGCAAACCTTTATTA